>NW_017537000.1:55923-98815 GCF_001853355.1 Bactrocera latifrons | reverse complement strand
TAAATAGCTTTCAAACATAATTTTCCKTCAGAAAACAACTTTTTTTGTAACTTCGAAACAATTTATTTTTCGAAATTTTTTTTCGGGAATTTGAACATAATTAACTTCGAAAAAAAAATTCGAATTTAATTTTTTGCAATTTTGAAACAATTTTATTTATTTTTCTAACTWGAGAATCGAGCTTAATCGAATTTTGAGTGATTTCGAATATACAAAGTAAATTTAAATAGGTTCCAAAAAAGTAATTTTCCGTCAAGAAAACCCCATTTTTGTAACTTCGAAATTTTTTTTCAGTGTTTTTTTGTGATTTTGAAACTATTTCGTGTTTGTTTTAATTTAGAAAAATGTTTTCTATTTTTTTTTGAATTTTGAAACAATTTGGTTTTTTTTTACACTTCGAAAAAAATTTGAACTTTTATTGTAATTTCGAAAKGAAAATTTGGATTTCGGATTTGTTTTATATCTTAAAAGAATTATTTCGATTTATTTTTAGAGCTTCGAACAAAAAAAAAWTAACTTTTATTATTGTAATTTCGAAAAAAATTCAATGTTTTTGCATTTAATTTTTGTTGATGTAATAATTTCGAAGAATATTAAAAAAATTTTTTTTTGATTGCAACTTTTTTTTGTAATTTCGAAAAATATTTGCTTAGTGCTTAAATAACTGTATTAATACTCTACAAATTACTTGCATTATAAATTACTGTTTTATCTACGAAAAAACTTGCCGCAACTGCTGTTRATTGTAATCCACCACCTATAACAACAGCAAACTATCTGTTATTTTCACTTGAATGCCATAAACTGCTTTTCAAATTTTTGTCAAAATTTTTCCCAATTTTCGCTATTTTCTTTTCATATTTTTTGCAGTCTGCGCGCACTTCCATCTATCGCAGCATTTACATTTGCCTACTTTTCATTGAAATTCTTTTCCTAATTGGCATAGAGCAGAATGAGACGAGTATCCTTTGTGGTTTCACTACTGTTTTTCTACATTGTTCGATATTATCGGCGATAGCGTGGTTCTGTTTCGAAGGTGAGTGTAAGATTTTATAATTCCCTTTTTGTTTTTCTAGTTATTAAATTGTCAGTGTTCAATTGAGGGTCAAAAAGTTATGTTTGGTTATAAAAAAAATTATGAAAATCCTTTATTTTAATTTCATTTGAGTCACAGCGAATTTATAATATATATTATTATTTTTATAAATACCGATTTTTTGGAGCAGTTAAGTTTTTTTTTTTTTTGATATTTAAGAAAAAATGATATTTGTGAATATAAGATTGATAAAAATTAGGAACCCCAAAGGCCGTGCATTTGAGATGTTCCACCTTATGACTAAAAATTGCATAAATCGAACCAAAACTGTTCAAGCCTCTAGGTATTGAATATATGGACCCCAATATCTATAGTTGACCTTAAACCGGAAATATCGGTCGACATGTAAGATATATAGTTGAAATTCTGAAATAATCATTTCCTGATAATAGTATGCTTGTGTGTTATAAATGGGTTTGTTTTAGCCATCATATTCCAAATATGAAGGTTTTCGAACTTCCGGCAGACTTTATATCGCATATATTTTTATTATAAATGTGCACATTTGTGCTTAGAATGAATAAGATCGTGTGAAAACTCGCAATAAATCCTATATAACTGAAGGAAGGTGGCTTTAATCCAGTAATATAAAATGTTTGCTTATAGCCGAACTTAGCTCTTCCTTACTTGTTAATTAAAACTTTTTTATTTAATTTTATTTTTTTTATTTCAAGCTTTTTTTAAAATTATTTTAATAATTGTTTTCATAAATTTTTTATTTTATTTTAATTTTTTGTTCTATTTCCTCTTTTTTGCAATTCTATTTTTAGTTGTAGTATTTTTTTAGTTCTAAATTAAATAAATTATGTTTTTACACCGTATAATTTTATTCAAACATTTTTTCACTTTTAATTTTTTTAAATTATGTTTTCTTTTTTAAATCTGATTTGAATACTTTTTCACTTCTAATTCTTTTAAATTATGTATTTTATTTTAATTCTGATTTTTATATTCTACTTTTTCTAATATTTAATTTTTTTTTACTTATTTTGTTATTACATTTTCCTTATTCCAAAGTTTTTGTTTCCTTTATGTAATTTCAAATTTTCTAAATGTCTCTACAATATTCTATTCATGGCAATTTCTTCTTAGCGTTCCAATCATATTCCACACTAACCACCGATGACATGTTACTCGAAGTTGATCAGACTTCCAAAGTGAACTGTTACTATTTACTCTCCTACGGTTTATCCCTTACAATTGTGGCCATTTCATTGGTCATTAATCCAAATACCTACACACAAAATGACTTTTGTGTGCTGATGGAGGCGAATACGCTGTTCTATTCGAGTTTTGTGGCACCTGTGTTGCTATTTTTGCTGGTAAGTGCGAATATATATATTTGAAAAAGTAAATAAATAAATTTCACTTTKTAAACTATGATATTCAATATGGATTTGTCTGATTTTATAGGGAGCTTTGGGTTACACCTTCTTATCATGGGTCATCATGTGTCGCAAGAGTCACACAACGCTGAAAAATAAAGAGCATACGCGACTCGCCAATGTGCGGTAAGTAAAATCGTCAAACAAGTTCAAGTAAATCGGTTAAGCAGAACTTGAAAAATCATTAGAAATTAAAAAAAAAAATATTGACATGGACGCTTGTTCAAAGTAAGGCTACAATTTCCAAATATGTGACTTGGTCTACGGAAAAGGGGCTTAGGTGTCAAAAAATCCAAAAAATCAATTTTCACTTTTTAGTTGATTCGGATGGAAGATGAGATTTTTAACAGTTGTTTCCCAGAAAACTAGTTTTCGCACGTTAGCTCCCTTTTCGTAGACCAGGTCACATATATTATATATAAGAAATGCACCTGTGAATACTATTTTAGCTCCGTTGAAGCCTTTTCCTATTTGCAACAAATTTTTTTCATTTCTTTTACAGCTTCGACATGCGTTGCTCCTTTATTTTCCTACTATTGCTAAGCGCTGTATGGATATCTGCCTATTATTATCTACGTCTGGCTAAAGCAGAGGACGACTTGGCCGTTGTATGCGGTTATCTTTTCATTAGTTTCAACACACTAATGGGATTGTATATTTTCGTGTTTCATTGCATACAAAACGAGAAGGTAAGCTGCACAGGCGCTTAACCTTATTCAAACGTCCTTATTTCCCAACTTTTTTGTATACTTTCCTGCAGATTCGTCGCGAATATCGTAAATATGTGCGGCAAAATTCTTGGTTGCCCAAGTGTTTGCGCTGCTCGAAGGCTTCAATTTCCTCGGGCATCGTCGGCAATAACGGTATTGGCAGTGGTAGCGGCAGTGGCGGTGGTATCGGTCCAGGCAACGGTAGCGGCGGTGGTACACTTTCCGGCACACATCGTGGCAACTCGAACACGGTGCAATTGAAAAAGTCCAAACTGCCAATTGGCAGCGAGGGTTTGGTRTCGGATGACACYGGCGGTATTATATCGGCYGCTGAGGACGCSATTATTGCATCATCGGATTGTGAATTGAATGATGCGCGCAATCTGTCGTTAACTAGTGATGCCGATATGGATGCGGTGAARGGCGCCGGCGGCAATACGACGTTGCAGCACGGCAAGGGTGGCCACTCCATTATTGATGCCATGCAAGGGCATATTGTGCTGGAACGCGGTGGCGCGAATGCGGGGCATTCAGTTGGTGGCAGCGGTGGGCTGCGTACGCCCAGCGCTGGTCACACTTCACCCACCTCATCCGCCGGCTCGACGCATCTGATTTTCGGTGGTCAAAAGCAGCAAATGATTGGCGCCGGTATTTCAGCGGGCGGTGGACCGCAAGAGGCGTACTACCATCAGCCGGATTACTATGGTTGGAAGCAGCAAATGGGTAATCCAAGTGGCGGCAACAACACTGCATTGAGCCTGGCACATCCGCGCGATTACGTCGGTAACGCRGTTGCGCCACAGCAGGCGCATGAGTTCTTCTACTGGACGCAAAAGCATCAGCCGCATGGCAAGAAGAAGCGCGGCAGCGGTATTGGTGGTGAATCGCCGAGCGGTTCATTGCACAGTCGCACAACAGCGGCGTCGCAGCAAATACTTTTCTATCCGTCATACAAGAAGACCACGCTGAAGCAACAACAGCAGCAACAACAATATCCGCACTACGATGAGGCGGTCGGTGCTGCTGCCTACTATCAGCAACAACAACATCAACAGCAGCAACAACAACACCGGCGTCACGCATCAGCGGCCATGATGCTGGCGGCACATCATCAACAGCAACAACAACAACAGCAATTGTCCTCAGATGAGGAACAATTGGAGCCAGCAGCCGCTGCGCATGCGCATTTGTTGCATTTGGGACGACGCGCAAGCTCACAATTGCCACCACCGCCAGCGCCCGCATCGCACGCCTACCATTATCCACATCATCACTCGCCAGAGTTTATGGGCGTCGCGCACACGCCCACACAGCGTTACTATAGAAATAAGCATTCCAACTGTGATCTGAGCCACGAGGAGTACGATCCGAGTGGACGCGCGGGCAGCGAACAGTACTACAATCAAAATTCAATCGGTGGTGATGGGCCGGTTTATGAGGAGATTCTCAGCAATCGTAATTCCGATGTACAACATTACGAAATGGATTTGAATATGTATGGTCGTGATAATGACGATGTCGACGACGATGATAATGATGATGACGATGATGTAAACGATTGCGACAATGATGTGGTAGTGAACAATGGTCGTGGTGGTGTTAGTAGTAGCGCTATGCGTCGACAACAGCTGCGGCAACGACATCACTATGAGGCGGCGCGAAATGGCGTCGTTGGRKCAGGTGTTGGCAACAGTGGCAGTCGTTTTGGTCACGCGGAGAGTGGAGCATCGAGCGAGGAGGACGACGACGATGGAGAGAACGCGCAGCGACGCGGATTGCCACAGGGTGATGAACGCATGCGGCGGCTGATTGCCTTGCAAGATGAAGAGTTTCAGCGGCGGTTTCAGTAAGTTTTGAAACTTTCCGTTTTTTTATTTGGTACTGTTGACTAACTCTCTCTCCTTTCTTGTCACTCCTATTTTTCCTTTCCTCTATTTTTCTCCTTTCCACTCTCGCTTTCTATTCCAATTTCTCTCTCTCTCTATTTCCTCTCCCTTTTACTTTTTTTTCTTTATCTTTTCCCCTATATTTCTAATTTCCTTTCTCCTTCTCCTTTCTCTCTCTCTTTACTTTCCCCTTTCTCTCTCTTCTTTCCTTCACCTCTTTATTCTTTCCTATCCTCTTTCTTCTTTCCTTCACCCTTTCTTCTTTTCTTCCCYCTTTCTCTTCTCTCCTTTCGCCTATTTCCTATCTTTCTTACTCTGCCTACTTTTCTCTCTCCCTCCTTATTTCTTTCCTCCATCTCTTTCACGTCATTCACTCTATATCTTTCTCTCTCTTCAACAGAAGGCAACGCAAGAAAGCCGAAAATGATAAAACGGCAGCGGCGGCAGCATACTTTGATCACCACAATGCGGCAACGTCAAGCGGTGCGGCGGTTTTTGGCATTAGCGGCGGTGGCAGTGGCGGCGCGAGCTCAATACGCGCTATAAAAAAGATCTCACCGAATAATCGAATAGGTGTGCATGAGTTATTCACGACGACTCATAATAGCAGCGGCGCTGCGGGTGGTGGTGGAAGCGGTCTAGGTCCGCCCTTACCGCCGGCCAATCAACAACAAGCGCAACAATATCCGCTGTCGAAAAGGCAACAAGTGTCACCAACAACACTAACAGCAACAACACCGTCATCGTCGCACACACAACCAATTGGCCGGAACATTTCTGCAATGCTGGATGAGAACAATACGGTACGTTGTTATCTGGAACCGTTACCCAAATGAAGTGCACGCGCATCTCAACCAACCCACACATAGGTGAGGTAGTGTAATTATAAATATATAAGCTTAACTGCAGAGCGTATGGCAAAAGACAGACTATAAGAGCGTAAGACATTAGTGTTTAGCTTTTGTTTTTTTCGGCTGAAATCATAGCTCGGTTTATAGGCATTTACTAATCGTGTATGTATGTTTGTATGTCATACGTGTTAAGCGTCGGTTGAAGTAAGGAAACTAAATAATAATTTATGAAATGTTAAAAAAAAATTAAAAAAAAAAACAAGGTATATTATAAATGTATGTATGTATATGACAATGAGAAGCTATAAAACTCCTACTGCACACCATACGATTCCCAGCACAGCTGCGCGAAACACACACACACTCAAGAAAACCATGCCATTGAGTTTTGCAGTTGTAAAAGTATGAAATTTTTTGTTGTTACATTTAAAGCTTTAAGCAACTATTAAGTAGCAATTTTTGTTTGTTTGTTAGGGCACACTTCTTGCAAGTGTACGTCGTTGAGCGCAAATAATAGTGGAAGTTAAATTTTATTTTTGTTTTGGCTTTTAATTTTWGCTTTTAAAGGGAATATGTTTTATTTAATTTTCAAAACAAAATTTTATGCTTTGGGTATATTTCGCTTTGCTCTCTATATTTATAGTTCAGCAAAATTTCTTTTTTCTAAACAAATTTAAAAATTAAAATAATATAATATTTTTTGCGTTCAATCAACTTCGTTTGCTTTAAAATAAGCTTTAAAATTTACAACTTCAACTGTCAATTTATAACATTTTTCCGTAGTCACCCTGTTATTTTATTTGTATACATTTTTGGCACTTGTTTTGATTTCTTTGGTCGACATGAAAATTTATTATTTTTACTTATATTTTCAATATTTATTAAAAAAAAAACATATACAACTTTGCGTTAATTTAAARCTCTTACCGTTTTCAATGACTATCTAATTTGTAAAATTTTCTTAAAACTTTTTCCTTTTATTTTCTAAATTTCTATAAATTGTAAAAAAAAATTTTATTTAAATGCAATCAACATAGTCTTTAATGCAACTAAAAACTAACGCTTCTACTGTAATTATAAATAAGCGCATAAATATGTTAAATAATTGAAATTGTCAAATTTTTGCGAATTTGGCGTCGTAACTAAAAACTAAACCCCAAAAGTCGTTTTCAAAACTAATTGAAAATCCTACAACACTTCACAATCAATAAATTTTCAGTCTACCAAACTTTCAAAATCCGTTAAAACATACTTACATAATTGCTAAACAAATACAAAAAAAGCAAAGGTCCTTTAAACTTCAAACAAAATAAATAAGTAAATAACTAAAAACGCTATCGAATACCTCCACTCGAATCCTGTCGAACTAAAGTTGTTGTACATTAATGTAGCTACTGACCTATGAGAATGAGAAGGCAAATAAATGTTCAAATAATTATTGTATGTGTAGTTGTGCGACCACAACAAACGCATGCTCTAAACCAATGTTGTTGTTAATTGTGTATTTTCACCGCGATGCGCATTAGTTGCAGGAAAAAATTAATGCATAAAAGAAAATTAAAATTGTGTCTCTTTGCTAGGATACAATATACATATATAGAAACATAACAGCAAATTGTGGTCCAACAATAACAACAGCAACTTAAATTACAAAATCGCACCAACTAAATCTTTCAAACAAATAAATAAAAGAAAAATAGGCAAACTAAAAAATTGTAGTGTTTTAAAGTGTATAAAAAATATAAATCAGCCTCTAGAGAAAATAAATGAAAACTTTTATGAAAAGTGTTGAGTATTAAGTAATGGTTAAAAGCAAAAACTAAAGCAACGGTTTATATGCAATCCGAAATAGTTCGCGATAATGAAACAATCTGCATGTAGGACACTCGTATACATTTTCTATGTGTTGTTGTAATTTACAAATCGCTGCGCACCAAAAATCAGCAAAACAAAAGCAAAAAGTAAACTAATAAATTAAATGCAACACTTTAAATAACAATAAACGCAAGTAATTTGTATTTAGTAATGACGAAAGAGTAGCATGAACGTTTGAAAAATAAAAACAAAAAATGAAACGCGTAAGCAATTAGGCGTAGTTATGTGTGATTTTGGCGAAAAAAAAAAATAAAACACGAAAGATTGTATTAAAATTATAGCATATTTGTAGCATAAAAAAATACTTGCGCACACAAATTGTGTAATTTATATACTTGCATATATACAAATGTATATACATGCAATAAAATTGAGTACTATGCATACATTTATAAATATTGTACTAAAAATTAATAGTAATAAAGCAGATATAGGCATTTATTACATTGTAAGTCTAAAAGAAAACGCAATGCAATTTTGTTTTTATTTTTTTTATTTATTTATCTTTTTTTAAATGCTGTTATGAAGCAACAAAAATGCGTTGCGATAATTTTGTAACTATAAATATTATACAATGGCTGAATTTGGTTTTTTTTTTATTTTGTATTGCAAATAATTTAACTGTATGTATGTATATTAATAACATAGTATTGATTTTGTTTAATTTTTTGCATATTATAACGATTTTAAAATTTTGTTTTATATGTGTACACGCTGCCATAGCTCTATGTAACTTGTATATTTGAAATATATTGTATGTAAAACAAATTGATGAGTAAATAATGTTTAACTGAGAAATATATACACTAAAAAATAGTAAATAATAAAAAGTTTAGTATTGTGTTGTTGCCACAAACGTCGTATRGAAGGCGCAGAGCAAATGCTGAAATATGAAAGGAATCGTGAAAAAAACTTTAAATGTATATGTAAAATAGCAGTAAGTTTCGCGCGTATATATATAAATATTAAATGAATAAATAAATCTATATATACACATATATACGTATATATACATATATATAAGAAAATAAAAATCCAAACAAAACAAAAAACAAACAAAAGAGTATGTATCGATCATGTTTATGTCGCTGAAAGTGTGTGTTTTAAAAATCGGTAATATTTTCACGCAGTTGCAGGTTGGACAGCGTGGCGTCGTAAAGATTAAAATCTGGTCGGTCCCATTTTGTATATTAAAAAGTCTATAAGAAAATATATTGAAGAAAGAAAATATTTATCGAAGGAATTCGCAACAAAAACACAATACAAAGACACAAAATGAAGATTGCAAAAAGAAAAATTATATAGCAAGAAATGTTAAAGCATTTTTTCTAAAAAAAAAAAAATAAGTAAAAATGTGTATATTTAAATATACTAAAATCATTTTAATGTAATAAGTGTTTGTGTTTTATTTATAACGCATAAGCATAGAGAAACCGAACTTGTTGCCACGACAGTTGGGTCTAAGAAATCGGAACGGACCCGAATTTTTATCTGGCCTGCTCGGCAACATTCTTCGAAATTAGTTTAGGAATATTATATATTAACAACAACAAAAWTTTTTGTTTGTTAATTAAGCGTTATCGATAATTTTTACTTCATAATATTTGTATTACTTTCGATTGCCTTGTATAAAGCAACAATTACCAAATTTAGTACACCATCTATTTAGTGATAATTATTTTTCGGAAATATTTGCGATATTAAAATAAACAATGCGCGAATTATATTTCGAGGTGTCTAAATGTTGGTTATCGATTTTACTATATATATGTGCGATAACGCTTTACTAGTATGTTGTGAATCCCACATTAGTATAACATTGATATTGCTGACGCCCTGTACTTTTTGTAGACATCTTATCTCATTTGTTAGTCACTTTGCTAAAAACTGAGAACAAGAGTTTATTTTTTACCTGCATTTATTGTAAACATTGTATATTTGCATGATGACGGATTTCGAATGGCCATGGGAGTATACATTTCCACCTTTTTTCACGTAAGTTAATAAAACTATATAAACAKCTGTAACAATGCTCAGCATTTATTTTCCTCCACAGCTTACAACCACATGAAGAAACACGTAATCAACAAATTAAAGTGTGGTCCGATCTCTTCTTACGCTACCTCAAATATTTAAACAAATTCCAAGTGAACATTAATGAAAATACATTTCCACTTTTTAACAATGACGTCATTAAACGACGTTTATCGCCTGAAGCAATCACAGTTATATTGGAGCAACTGCAACGTACTGGACATGCAGCGCCATTGGACAAACGACGTATAGAGTGGCAAGTATATAGCTATACACTGGAAGAGTATGCGAATATGGTTTACGATTGGATACAACAGACGGGACAATTGAATACGATTTGTACATTGTATGAGATTGCGTCGGGTGAGAACTCAGAGGGGACAGAATTTCATGGTGTAGATGAGACTGTGCTACTAAATGCGTTTCGCACACTGGAAAATAAAGGCAAGTGTGAAGTGGTGCAGTTGGACGATAGTTTCGGCATCAAATTCTTTTAAATTAGATTTTATATTTTAAGCATACATATATATATGTGTATAGTGTAAGTATTACTCATGGCCGTTAATGAGGTGGTACCGATATAAATAAAAAATTCAAAAAATCATTAAAATATTTAAATCATGATAACCATATCCATAAAAAAAAGCAACAAAATATGTCATGTTTTTCTTTTGTTTTGTCAATATGTTTGTTTTGTTAATCAGCTGTTCGATCGAAAGCAGATTTACAGTTGTTATTTTTCTCACATGCACCACCCTATGTTTCAAAATACCATTCAGTTYCACTTTTCATCAATATTTATGCGCCAAAACAGCTGCACAGTTTTGTTTACCGATTGTTAAATTTTTATTATATGTAATTACAAATATCAAGATAAAAGTTGCAGATCTCTATCGTTTATTATGGGTGAAGCGGTAAGTGAAATAATTGTCAAAGAACCATTATTCATGCATAAAACAAAATTATATCGTTGCCTTTTTTTAAATATAAGGGTGTGGAGATAGAGATTATCGAAATAGGCGATATTATGAAGCCACATGAAATAACGTTGCAGCATGCAATTGAAATTTCATCCTTGGTGAAGGAGCGCACAATTGGGCCAGACTTACCAGATTTGCAAGATGAAAAAGCGAAACTCGCATCGAGTACACCTAAGAAAATTACCCCACAAAAACAAAAGACGCCGCAGAGAAACGAAAGTTTATCTAAGCTAATAATACCCGTATTAAAACCATCCACAGTAAGTAGCAAGTTTAAAAATGCTAAATYGCTCTAATTTGTTTCAAATTGAAGTCATTGGATTATGAGCTTGTCAGCGCTACAATATTCCTGCGCGACGCAGAGGAGAAACGCAAAAAGCAAGTGCGTCAGCAAATGCTTGAAATGCAGGAAAAGCAATTGGTAGTATTACGTGACAATGCACTGCGTCAGCGCGAGCAGCAAATCAAGCTGGTGCAAGAGTTAAACGCGGAGAGACAGCGCACCGATGCACATATCATACAAAAGGCTGAAAAACAGACAGCGCTCGAATTACAAGAAATCGAACGCGAAATGGATGCTATGCGTCTAAATGCTAAACGTCAACTTCAACTCTTCTCATTTCAATGTGTTGCAAAGTATCACGGCGTATTTCGCAGTAAATATGAAGCTGTGGCCAAGGCGCTTATATCCATCGATAAGCAATCGTTGCTGCCGTGTAATGATTATAATCGCCAGTTGAAAGAATTAGTCGAACTATTTGATCAGCTCACGAGTAAAATAAAAACAGACGAATGCGGTGCGGCGGAGCTGAAACTTGCCGATAGCCTATGCAATAAGATGGATGATTTGCATAGTACAATACATGACGACCTGGATGCGTTGCTGAAGCAACAAGAGCAAGCTCAATTAGAAGAGCAGCGCAAAGCGGCAGAGGAAGAAGCGGTGGCTGCCGTATTGGCATTGTCACAAACCACTGAAATACCTGCTGAAGCTGTAGCAGCAACACCACCACCAAATGCGGATCAAGCACAAGCGGCTCCTCAAGCAGTAGACTTACAACAAACAGTGGAAACACAACAAAGCATGGCGTCGCAACAATCAATGCAACCACAACAGCCAACACAGTATGTAGCACAGCAAACAGTGCAATCGGAGCAAGTGGGCAAAGCCGCAACAGCAACAAGTGCCCAGGAGTCAACAGCAGCGTTGGCATTCTATCAGGAGATTCACGGTTTCTATCAACAAAAGGTTGACAGCGTGAAACCACTACAGACTGATGAGAATATGAAAAAATATCGTTTTGCTTGCCAAAAAGCCATTAATATACCGTTAAATGCCATCTCTGCAGTCAGCCCACAACATTTGCAGGTTAGTTTCTGGCAAGTACTGCAATATCACTTTTGTAATAATTTTTTTTGTTACAACGCATTAGGATAAATTTGAACGAATATTTAACTTTCTCAATGGACAACCGCTCTCCACTGCAGATGGGCAAGTTAGTGCCAACGATCATCCCTTGGGACGCAATTATTGTCTACTACTAACTGCGAAACGTTTTGTTAATCAGGGCGAGACAGCAATTTCCAGCAATCCACAAGCTGCTTTCCCAGTCGCTTCGGTTGTGGTTTCTCTATGGAAGCTTGTACCAGATTTTGGAAAACTTTTCTTAGCTTACATATTTAAGGAGTCGCCGTTTTTAGTGCCCTTACGTGGCAAATCCGTGGAAGAGTATAACGATCTGAAACGTCAAGCGGGTATAACACGTTTATATGCCGCTGTCATGATAACAAATGGACGACGGGCTGAAGGCCCAGAACACCCGTTTGCGTTGGAGCACGCTTGGCGTTGGCTGGTCGACTTTAGTAGTCTTGAACCACTGCCCGATATTAGTGCTACATTAATGTTAGAAATGCTACAGACACTAGGTTTTTCGATGTGTCGTGCTTATGGCAGACAATTTACRAAGCTACTTTTACACATACAACGCGATTATTTCGCAAAACTAGCGCAAGTGGATGAAGGTGGTCCGCGTACGCGTTTGGAAATGCTCTTTATGAATTACTTGAATCAGCAACAGATTCCTGAGCCACAAGGCATGCTACCAGCGTCTTTCTGGTAGTCGCKCGACCGGTTTTTCATTTTAACGCATACAATTATTGTCTTACAACCATTGTGCTTAGAGTATTTTTTGTTTTCTTTCRCGGAYCACACAAAAAAATTTCRAATTAATTATGATGTCAYAAGAAAGTAGAATAACACATTTCTAATAAAATCTCGCATTCCTCTGTTATAATAATTAGTGGAGTACGTTTGAAAATGTTACGAATTCCATGATATTCCTTTGTTTTAATATTGGTTTCACCATTCTGTATAGATACAACAAAATCTCTATTACTGGCATTAGTCATCATCATCATCGTCACCATCCTCAATATCTAAATCTTCCAGTTCATCTACGAGACCCATAAACAGTTCCTTGTTTATGGGTGCCGCATCATTGGCAGGTGTGCTATTATCATCGTTCGCTGCAGTTGCTGCTGCTTCCTCTTCAGCTGACTGCTTTGCCGCCGCATCGGATTGTTCCTGCAGCCGTGACTCCGATGCTACTGTACCCGAACCATCCGCTTCCTGTGCTGCCAGCGAAAGCGCCGTCAAATCTAATTCTTTGAATTCCACAGCGTCCTCATCGTCCGAACGCTCGTAATTATCRAATGCAGCATCACCATCCTCCATTGGGCCGTCATCGACCAGATCCGGATTGAAGCTGAACATTTCCCTACCTGAAATACCGAATTGTTTGCCTTTGCTAAAGTCATTCTTCTTCTTCTCCTCCTCTGCAGCCATTTTATCTTTCTTTTCCTGAATTTTGCGTTTCTTCCAAGCCAAGAACGTTTCCAGCGTTACGCGTGTCTGATTTGAACCCAATGCGGCTCGTTCCCTTTCGATAAGGTCAACCAATGAAATCTCGCTGGGTTTGTCAATATTCTTTTTATCCTTCTTTAGCACATAACCTTGGGGCAATGCGTGGCGGTAAATACATTTCTCACCATTGGGACATTCCCAGAACCAACCGTATTTCGATTTCTCCACAGCCTCCAAGAAATATTTGCAGATCTGGAAATTTATGTTTTAAATAAATAGCAAGTGATGGAAAAAATTAATATAATTTCTTACAATATCAGTAGTTGGTCTTTTCTTTTCATTGGAGTGCTTTTTATCCACCACYTCCTTTAATTTGGCATCATCCCAATTGGCCATGTTGTCATCGGGATCATCATCGCGCATATCAACGTACATTGAACGCTTTTCGGTCTATGCAGAAACAAATAAATTAAAGCTCAAACAAGCCTTTCTTTTCGTATTACAAACAAACTTACCTTCTGCTCAATGGACAAGTCATGTGAAAATTTGCATTTATCGCCTTTTGTGCAACTACCCTGTTTGAAGAACGCACATACTACGGATTTCGGATCGGTACCCTTTTCAACCTTTTGTCCTTGCACTGGTCGGAAAATCAAGGCCAATTCTTTTGCCTCTTGCAGTTTTTTCTCCTTATCCTCCTTTCGCTTGTCTCCATCGGTACGTGGGTGTTGACCACCCGACTGAACTTGCTTCTGTACTTGTTGTATGAATTTTTGTTGTTTGGAACCCTTTTTATTCTTCAAGCCAAAAGTCTTATCCTGTATTCAGTTGAATGTATTGGTTAGTTTGCGGCGGACACGAATCGACAACAGCAATAAAAAGTTAGGTTAGGTCTACTTTAACATTCCTTTAGTATATAACTCTACAGACATCTTACCTCAATGATCTTCTCTTTCTTCTTTTGTTCAGTTTTTTTGCTTGTTGCTGGTGCTTTTTTTGGTGGCATTTTGGAAAGCTTGCAGTTCCTTACAGCTTAGCAATTTACTCCGCCCGTGTGGCTAAATGAAAACAGTTTTTAAAAGAAATATGAAAATTGCATTCGACAACTATTTGTCAAAAGGCCTRCAGTGAAATGTCAATAGAGCAATTGAGAAATGACAACAATACAGTGTCCACAAACAGTATTGCCATTACATTTTTTACAAGTGGATTAATATTTAATACTTGTAATTATAGTTTTAATTTTTTTATTCAATAATTAAATTTTTAATTAATATTAGATGTTAAAAGATTGTAAATAATATGAAACCATTTTTTTAATATTTTTTTTTTATTATATAACGCAATTTCGATAAAATTGCAAACTTTAAGAGTACATTTCTAGACCGGTACCATAGAAACCGGTCTTAGTAGTATTAGGACACATATCTTGCTTATTTTCACCGCAGCTCCCATCTTCCGAACCTAAAGTCGCCTTGAGTTGTGTGCTTCCAATGGATCGATGACAGACTTTGCCAGTAGTAACATTACTTTGAGAACTTCAGGCTTTCTATGCAATTGAATAATACCTCCGCTTAGGATATGGTGGCGAACGGTGTCTACTTATAAGAGACGTGTCGCAGACCTTATAAGTTTCTCAATCTATCCTTAGTTCTGCAAGTGGTAGTCAAAGCATTTGTACCGGAAAATCTTCAAAAACCTGCATTATATCGGCTATCAGTAAATTTTCTGGCGTTCTCAAGTATAAATCCATCATTTTGACAAATATCTATCAATCGTTGGTGTTATTGTTGGTACTAATTGGGTTTCTCAGGGCTTTGTTCTCTCCAGACTTTCGTCTATATATGGAGGTCGAATTCCTTCAATTACTTCAGGCGATTTCACATCAAATGTAGATATTGTCTTCGGATACTGAAAGTGTTCATAAATATCTTGAAAGTCAATCAACCAAGCTCTCCAAACTCTCCAGTCTCTTCAATTTTTTCACTTCTAGTAGCATATCTTTTTCAACTTGATTTCCACTTCGGACTTTTGTACCAACTGGAGGAATAAGTGCAAATCTGTAAATACCCGATGTTATCTTTGACAGTAGGTGCTCCTGCTATTAACACCCGGCCGAAATTATTACTAAGTTATGACTACTACTACTGAAAGACTAATATGTATATATTTTCGGTTCAAGCGATCGCCTGAACAGTACCGATATTGCCGCTAGACACTTGTATATTAAGATAAGATAAATAGGCGAGGATTGCACCGCAAACTTAGGCGTACTCTCCTAAGTCACAAAGACTCACCTAGTCCCAGCATATTGATAAAGTTCAGTAAAGGGTTAAGTGCAAGCGAGGCGAAGTGATTCCTATTTGAAAAGATGGATCCCAGGGCCTATATCCTGCATCTGCAGACTGTTATGCAGTCAATTAGCAGTTGTTCTGGAGTTTCAGGCTTCCAGTCGCAGAACCGGTAATTTGTGCAAGAAGTTAGGCCAATGTTAAATAGGTGCTAGAGACTTGTAAGCGGTAGAAGAAGAAGCTACAGCATTTTAGTTGTTCTTGTAGTGGCAGAATTGACAGTCCTAAGCCGGATAAAAATCCAGCACCGTTCCGGTTACACACACCCGACTATCGTGGGAACGGGTTGTTGTTGTAGCGGCAGAATTCTGCCGAGTTCACAGTCCTAAGCCGGATAAAAGTCAGGTCCGCTCCGGTTACGTAGACGCAACTGTCGTGGGAACGGGTTGTTGTTGTAGCGGTAGAATTCTGCCGAGTTGACAGTCCTTGGCGGGATAAAAGTCATGCCCGCTCCGGTTACGTAGACCCGACTAAGCTACAGACATAGCGGGGTACCGTACTTCGGTTTCCTCGAAACGATCCCGACTCAATAAACGCCTCGTTCTAACAATCCTACCACATACGTCCAAGCCAGTCGGAAAGTCCGTTTATAAAACTTAATCACTAGATGACATGACACTCTATGGAGCTATACACAACTCGAAGATGATTATACATCCCTCTAACGGCTTCTTTCGAACAATCCAAGTGGATTACTTTCATTTATATAGAATCGACCGATCACTCAGTGGTGGTGTAAAGTTGTAGAGACCTATAGTAAGGCCATGTGAAACATATCTACCTACATACACATGTAATGGAGCTCTAAAAAGCAAGGCTACTTACAAACATTCATATGTATATACAACCGTTTATGACCCGCTGAATGAGTACAAAAATGTATTTAACATTACAATAAAATACTTATGGGCACTTGAGAAATTCTAAATGAACTTTTAAAAAGCACGCACTCACACCAACACATACTAGAAATTTGCATACAAACATACATAYGTATGTACCYACACATAGTGTATACCCGCATGAATGAATTGACTTAAGTGGCCACCGGTTTTTTATTACCGCAATTGCTAATTGAAATAATAATAAAAACCAAAACGTCTGTATGGGAGAACAATAAATTATAGTCGAGGGGGTAAAATAGCAGCAGTTTTATGCGAAAAACAACGAAGCGCCAGAAGGTGTATGATGCACGCAGCAGCAGCTATAACAATAAGTACGCTATTGATGTTGATGCTTGGACCACACACATGGCGTGGTGTGGACCACACATGCCGATAATATAAATAAATTCATACATATAAATACATACATACGTATATATGTATGTATGCACATATGGATGTTCGGTACACACAGGCCACACACGACGTCGACCGAATTTGGATGAGACCACCCAAAATGCGAATTAAAGACCACACACGCAGACGCAGGCAGCAGAGCGGCGACGCGGTCGACGGAACAGCATAATAATGTACTTGTGGCAGCTTTGTGTGCCAGTGTTGGACAAAATTCCCTTGAGTATCGTTGGATCACTAACCAATTTATATGAAATGTACCGTAAAGCGATTTAAAGCTGAAGTTTTAGTTAAAGTAAGCACTATGTACCGTTTTTTCAATGCCGCTTTAACTACTGGTTAACTTAACSAAAAGAAGGAGTTTTTGATAAGGTTAAAAAGAGCTTAATTGATAGATGGTTGCTAACCAGACATTAAAAAATCGGTTCATAGGGTTAGTTGTCGTATTCATCGTAATAAATGTAAAATTTTAAGGGACTTATTTTTCTTTACTACCGTAGACACCCCTTACGCGGTTATAGCCGAGTTAACAACAGCGCGCCAGTCGTTTCTRCTTTCCGCAATGTGGCGCCAATTGGAGATTCCAAGCGAAGTCAGGTCTTTCTTCACCTTTTCCTTCCAATGGAGTGGAGATCTTACTGCGCCGAATACTTTCAGAGCTGGAGTTTTTTGCTTTTTCCGGGATTTAAAGGAYTTAGTTCCATAATTAATCTTTTTAGAAATACTATTTGGGTCCRCAAATGTCTCAATAACGGTAGAATTTTCTCCCTTATTCGGAAATATGGACAACAGGGAATTTTTTAGTTGTTTATAACTTTATGGCATGGCCTTCAGCTTTTTCAGCGAATTTTGTTTAACATATATCTTAATTCAACTGAAAACTGGTTCCATTCCGAGATTGTTGCTTGTCAAACTCATAAACCCATGTCTCATCGGTAGTTATAATGCTTTTCATTAATGTGGGATCGGAATTCGCATGATCCAGCATGTCCAAATAGAACTTTTTACGGCACACTTTTTGAAAAAATTAAACTTTGTAGGGTCGTGCCGAGCAAGAACGCGTTTCATATCCAAAATATCCACCAAAATTATTTGAACTGACTCTGGAGAAATGTCAAACTCTCTTGCCATCTCTCTAATATTTGCCTGTCGATTTTCAAGCACCATATCCATCCATTTTCTTAATATTTTCATCAGTTGAATAGGTTGAAGGTTGTCCAGAACGAGGCATGTTTTTAACGACTCTTGACGGTCTTTGAAGGCTTTGGTTTGKGTTTCTGATAAAAATGTTGAGTGCATCGAAAATGATATAGTGGAAAGATTGGATCATACTATCAATTTTGACCCAAAGCCTATTATGCTTCTATGTTTATACACATACTTTCAATAGACACTGCATGGGCTTCAGTTTAAGCAACGATTTCTTCTAACCTCAATCGACAGCCTTTCTGATATGTATTTATAGCTTTCGGAAACGGAAGAAAGTCACAGGTAAGCGAACCTGACGTTAAAATGCGCTGAGCCATTGAAATATATTTGGATGTTTTCTTGGTAACCATCTCATTTTTATGTTTTTTCGAGGTCTCTTTGACAAAAATACGCTTATTTTGGTATGAGCTGATAGTTATTGCATTTTCTATGCGAATCTGAAAAACAAATTTATGGAAGTGATTCATATAGGGCCTAAACTTTATGATATTTAGAGGCTCTACTAACTCTCTAACGCGATTTTTCCAGCATATGTTTGCATAAAAAGAAGCTTTAAATGTTCAAAACTCGGCAATTTACTTCGGCTGCAGGGAAATCATAATATCCTTCACAGGTGGTTCCATATTGGTGTTTTCGACTCTTGGGGAGAAAAATGCGTATGCAAAATTTCAKATCGACATCTCAAAAACTGATAGTCTAGTTCGTGCATATACCATACAKWCGAACTGRCAGAYAGATGAACATGATTAACTCGACTCAGCTCGTCAGGATCAAAGGGTATTACAAACTTCGTTCCAGATTTCTAGAGATCCAAATAAACTTAAAACGGTTGTGTAAATAGCRTTGGTCACTGATCCAGCACTAGTCTTATTTTTTTATCTGAAATGAGTAGTTTGTACCGAAAGTCGCGGCTGATGAGATTGCACCGAAGTCACCAACACTGATGTGTAGCCAGTCAGGCTGAAAGTAAAAYACTGCAACAAAGCGAACAACTGTATAATAACAGCGCTAGAACAAGAAAACCATACAACAACACAAAAGCMTGTGTATAAAACAAAGCATGCAACACAAACCAGAACAACAAAAACAARAGCAAACACACACAAAAAAGTATGAAGAACTACGTAAGTGGAGCAGTGGTTGCCGTTGAGGCTTAGTGCCGCAGCAACTGCTAGAGTAACAATCGCAATAACAACAATAACAACAACAATAACATTTCAGCGCATTAGCAAGACCAGAGGGGGGCTAGCAGTGCCCAGGGGGCCAAGACAGCCAATCAAAAGCGGGCAAAGTAAAGAATTGCCGAGACCGTGAGCTACAGTTGGCGCGACGAAGGCAGCGCTTGCTGTCGCTGCTGCTGCTGCCAACAACTAATTTTACTTCCTCTACATGCCCGAGTGGCTTGCGTGTGGTCTACATTGGCGGCAYACGGCATACGGCAACYGGCAACCGGCACCCGGTGTTTGCTTGTTTATTGTTTATTATTATTTTCGACGATTTCATGTTGTAGTCGCGTGCTGCGGTTGGTCTGTCTCACCGCCCKCAACGCGGCCACACACGGCGCGCCAAGCATTCGTCGTCTTTTTGTTGTTGCTAAGGCTGCTGCTGCGACTGCGGCTRCCTCAATCACYTCAATGTGGGACGGAAATTGCGCGAGTGCTCACACAAATTGATTCAAATGACAGGCGAATATCGTAAATTCAACGCGCGATTACTTTAACGAAGGTGACAGCCGGTGTTGGCCGCGAAGCTCAAGTATGCCTTTGAGTATGCGCCTATGTACGAATGCATACTCTTGCTGAGCAGTTGTTTTGYCGACTCATCCTGCGCGTGCGGGCACTTCAGCAAATTATTAGCATTACAAGTAACAGCTATAAGTATTTTATAAGCATATTGAAATGTGTTGGTTTGTAATATATTTTCCGCTGCATGTTTACATGACGGCTTAGCTGTTTCTTGTGTGCATTGCCGCCACCGCATTGTTTTGCAATTTACGCATTTCGCRTTGTTGTTGTGCATACCAGCTTTAATTGAATTATTGTTATTGTTATTGTCGTTTTTATTGCCGCACTGACATCGCTTTTACGCTGATTCATGCGTCAGTGAAATAATTTGCCGCCTCCTTACCTCCTGATTTACGGCAACGGCACAGCAACGGTTACGTTAACGTCAGTGCCTTCCATGGTATACATGCATACATATGGACATACGAGGGCGCTCCGATAAGTACAAACAGTTACAGAGAGAGGGGGGAGATCGGGAATAATTTCTCTTGGAACTAGAGTTCAGGGGGTCTAATAAGTACTAACAGATACAGAGAGAGAGAGAGAGAGAGGGGGAGTTGGAACGGTGATAATTTCTCTCAGAACTAGAGTTTTCAGACCGGCTCGGTGTTCGAAAACAATTTTTTGTGGATATTTTTCTCCAACAATTAATGAATCAGAAGACCCGCAACTTATGTATGTCTACCTTGGGTCCCGGTTTTCTCTCTATGGCTCTGTATACCACTGCAACCACATAAGATAACGGTGATAAAAGTGCACGATCTTGCATTGATAGACCGCCGATTGAAGGCGCGCTTGAGACCTRCGACTGCCAGGCTGACAAACGACTGCGTGGTCATAGCCTACATGAAGTATAAGTCAGTGGAATGCTACTGTTAAAATCCCCACAACTCGAGAGAAGTTAGCCTTACCGAAGGCAAAGAGAYCACTAGATCACGTGCGATCGATTTTGAGTCATAACGCTTTTGCGGCAGCTTATGTRCCGACGGTGGCCCCTCCTAAAGCTTCTGTAAAGACCCCGAAGAGGACACGGGAGCATCGACCCGCTTCCATTCTACCGATAGCTGTTCTAGAGTGTCTTTCTTTGCTAGCTCATTAGCTTTCCAATTTCATGCGATTCCGCTATGGTCTGGCAGYCATACCAGRCTTATCACAAATACACTCGTTGCTTTTTGATAGCGAGGTTAGGCACTCCTCGACCAACACTGAACGCACTGTTAATGAGTTCAAGGCTAGTATCGCTGCTCTACTACCAGAATGAGCTCTAGATATTTTAGTGTATCCGCCGGTTGCAGATGTACGGCTCCCATTTGCGGCAGCGCTGTTACCGGGATCTTATATCTTTTAGTAAATAAAATCATCTCGGTTTTATTTCGGTTGATGGTTTAACCACTCCCGACTGCATAATTTGTTCCAGCGTAAGCCGCAAAGATTTCTGTATCGTTTCGTAACCGTCGATTAAATACAGCAGAGRCCAAGAAATCTGTGCAATCAGACGAACTATTACCTTGTTACCTTTCGCTGTAATTTTCAAAGCTCTATTAAACTGCTATATTGGGAAAGAAAAAAGTGCTCTTCAAACATGAAAACTCAGCTGCTTATGCTTTCAACCTCAAAGGGATCACATCAAAATAAGAGGGGTATGTGTATGCTTAGAAATAAATCGCTATTTTTGTAAAATTCTCGTTTTTTCCTTAAGGCCAAGAACACATCTCACCGCCCTCGTATTTGTTGTTATTATTGTTCATAGCAGTCGCCACATTGCTCTTTCAATCGGGTGGTCGTTTCATTTAGCTGCACTACGCGTCTGTTGGCTTCTCCTCACGCCTCTTGCGGCTGCCCTGCTGGCTCGATTCCATTGAGGCACTCAGTGCGCCGAATGCGTCGCCATGTGTGTGGTCGCGTGTGTCACAAACAAACATGGACAAAATGTGATGATACATTCGCAGCGTTAAACCCGTGGAGACACACGGAGACATATGTACTTGTGCACATAYGCCGTTGCATTGAAGTGGAAGTTTAAATAATACTCGTAAATATTATTATGTTCAGCCAGACGGACATATAGTATGTATGTTTGTACCGTTATGTACCAGTTGTACCGTAGGTATGCATATTAGATGGTTCGCAAGGATGTTTAAAAATACCCTGCAGTAAAAATGTGCTAGTAAGCGTAAAAAWGGGGAAAGAATAAGAACTAGATCTGCAGATGATTTTAAAATAAACTCAAAATTACTTCATGTAACATTATCGTATMATCAGACATGGTTTTATTTTTGTTCGTAATTGACGCCCATAGCGACGTAGATGTTATCCAAGCCTCGCCCTTATTGACATGATTTTTTCCAATAGAGTTATGCTTTACCTAAGAACAGCGCAAAAGCCACATTTTACTACATCACGAAGGAATCAGGAAGCTTTGTGATTACTATTGGAGCTAGATATATTTCTAAATGAGTGTGTTGTGTTAGTGTTTAGGTAATATTTATAACAGTGTCAAATATGCTGGATTCTGTCGTCGTGGTTCGATCTAGTATACGTAGAACTGAGTAATGTGAGTCGAAGCCTCGTAAAACATCCTTGTAGTCGTTGTGTACAAATCTGCTGAACGGACAGTTTTTAGTCTGTTCTCACGGCAGTTTGTTTCCATGGCAGTCGGATCTAAGTAATCGGTACGGAGCCAGTTTTGTATTATATGGTCAAAGATTGTCAATTCGGTAGCTTTCCTCAAAATTAAGTGATTACATTTTTCAGTTTTAGTTAGTTAGCCTTTGTGACAATACCTCTCTATATGGATAGATTTAAGCTGCATACTTCGGTGTATCCTTTATTCGACTAAGGGCTGAAAGCCACGGTTCAAGACTCCGAACACCAAGTTAAAAATAAAATACTAGCGCGGTGGACTCATCATTARTCAAACGAAAAGAAGACAAAGGTGAGTTCGATTTCTCGCTAATGAAGACCGCACTTGAAAGTTTGCAGAGCGGTAGTCGATTTCTTTCATATAGCAGAACTCTCAGGTCTCTCTCTTTAATTTAATACTGTCGAGTTATCTGGCAATGAGGATCGCACTTGAAGCCTTTARAGGTAAAATCGGTTTGCGTACTATATATGAGAACTCTCAGGTCTTCTCCACTGAATTTAATAAGAGCGAATTATCTTTAGGCATATTCGAGGGACAGTTTTTCCGGAAGATTTATGGTCCTTTGCGCATTGGCAACGTTGAATACCGCAGTCGATGGAACGATGAGCTGTTCGAGGTTCAAGAGACAATTACTGCGCTGGTTAGGTCATGCTTATAGTATCGCTACTTCTTTCCCAGCAGGGCACTTCAGCATATGTGTGGCAATTTATTATGTAAGGAAACAGCTGGAATTATATGTCGCACATAATAAATGGTTATTTAAAGTGACTGAGTTGGAGGTTTCATATTAGAAATACCGGCAAATTATTTCCATTGAGATGTATGTAATTGTTCTCAAGTAGTTCCAAAATATTAATAGAATTCACTGTATTAAAATACATATTTCTACATATTTACTTTTCAGGATATGTAGCAAAGAACCTTGTTGTAAAAAGTCATATCGAAAGGACTCGAGTAAAAAGTTCTTCCTTTTTTGGAAATCAGAACCGTKTAATCACTTCACAAAARTYCGGCGTTCTAAGCTGTCCATGTGAGTTTCTTGTTAGGACCGACATCTTAACTAACTTAACCCAATCTAATCATTCAAGTAAATTTAAAGAATGTAGCCAGGTCMTTCTCCATCTGGTCTTTCCAATGAAGTGGAGGTTCTCCTCTTCCTATGCTTCCGCTGTGTCTTAATTATCTGAATTAAGTCAATGYCGCCGTATATCTCGTAGAGCTCATCATTTAAATTTTAACGCCGTCTCATCAGATGCACCATATAGCAGGGCGGCGATGATGAGGGACTTGTAGAATTTGGTTTTTATACTTCGAGAGAGGACTTAACTTCTCAATTGCTTACTCAGTTCAAAATAGTATCTGTATAGTGTTAATTCTGTTTCTAAGATAGACGAAATTATCTACCTTTTCGGAAGTTATGACTGTCAACAGTGATGTGGGAGCCAAGTCGCTACTGTGACGAATGTTTGTTTGATGGCAGAAAATMTTTCGTCCCAAAGAAGCTCTGCGAGATCCAGATGGAGCTCTTGGTATAGCGCAACGCCATTTTACACAGTCGTATTAGTTTCGCAGTGATACCAAATTCAGATATCGCGGCATAAAGGCACCCCCTTTTCGTACTTTCAAAAGAACCTTTAAAATCAATGAAGAGGTGGTGTGTGTCATTCTCTTTCCAAAGGTATTTTCCAAGATTTGGCGCATGGTGAATATCTGGTCGGTTGTTGATTTGCCGGGTCTAAAGCTACATTAAACAGTTTGTTGACGGTGGGCTTTAATCTTTCACACAATACGCTCGATAGAACATTGTATGCAATGTTTAGGAGACTTATCTCACGGTAGTTGGCGCAGATTGTGGGATCTCCCACTTAAATTCTAATCGTCGTAAATACATTCGTCCGACCATATTCTACAAAGAAGCTGATACATCCTCATTATCACTTCTTCGCCACCGTATTTCAATAGCTCGTCTGGCAAGCCAGCGGTTCGCGCCGCTTTGTTATTCTTGAGGCGGGTAATTGCTATTCGAACTTATCTATGGTCGGACAATGGAACGTCTGCCCCATTATCATCGATTGGGGAATCGGGTTCACCATATCCTGGTGTTATGCTTTCCCTGCCATTCAGCAGGCGGGAGAAGTGTTCCATAATTTTAATATGTTCTGGGCATCAGTCACTAAACTTTAAAGATTAAAGGACCTAATAATAATGATAGATGTGGATTACTCTCTTACTGATTCCATAAATGCATATATCCAGAGGTTTTGAGTGTCAAATATTGCCATAACTGCTATAAGACGATGTCTTCCCCGAAACGATTCATTAACAATTCTTGGTAACAATTTGATTAGTCGGGAGATTATTTTGTATTATTAAATTGTTAACCGGAAATCGTGTGAATCGCCAACAAAAACGCATTCAAACTGTTTTCACATACAATAAATTTGAATATGTWCATATGTATGTATGTATTTATGACGGTATTGCCTTCAAGCTTAGCTCGGCCATTCATTATTTTCACTATAATATGAATTTATTATGTGTGGGGTTGACTTGTTAAAACCCTTTTGAAAGCAAACGGTAATAAAGACACACGGCATAGAGCCATCTTCATTCAGTCGAAAAATTACAATGAAGTTGTTGTGTTGTTGTTGATGTTGTTATTGAACATTAGAAGTTTCAAACAGAGGAAACCGATTTAAATAAAAACGATCGTCTCTTTCCCAAAACGATTTATTATATTTATACGTTGTGGACCACCATCGATAGTCCCAACAACAACAACAACAACAACAACAACATAATCAAGACCAACAGCATTCACAATAATAACAATTACAATGGTGTCGTATGTGGAGAGCTCCATTTCTGAGGCATAAATTCAAATGGGCTGTGACCACACACACGCATGCAGCAACTATATACACACACTTCCAAACATACATACATGCATATGGAATGCGTGAGTACGGCGTACTATACATAAGTAAAGGGGAAGACAATTCGAAAATTAATTTTTTAAAGCTGTCAAACCCACGCAATGTAAGATGCGCACGCATAAACAAAGTCAAAGAAGACAGGCGCATGCATAAACATACAAACACAGACATTTATATGTACAAAAATTATTGGTACATAAATGTAAATGTATGTATGTCTCTATTTGAATACGAGAGCATTCCACGTAGGGAAAAGAGGTTATATTGGGTAGTCGAAAAAGGTTTTTCGTATTTCTAATCAAACTTCACCTTTTTTTTGTATATATTTATAATAAACTTTAATGAACGAAATATGTACAATTTTGATCGAACACTTTTTGTCATTTTCCAGCTACAGGCATTATTCTTTAAGGGAGTTCTTTGACCGAAAAAAATGGTAGTCCGTTGGTGTAAGGTCAGGGCTATATGGTGGATGCAACAAATTTTCCTAGCCAAGTTCTACCAATTTTTGCCGAGTTAACAAAGATATGTGTGGTCTAGCGTTGTGGTGTTGGAAGACGAAGCCCTTTCTGTTGATTAGTTCTGGCCATTTTTTTTCGATTGCATGCTTCAATCTCATCAGTTGTTGACAGTATAATGTAAACTAAATCGTTTGACCAGGCTGGGGCAGCTCATAGTGGTTGATTCCTTTCCAATCCCACCAAACACTTAGCATAACCTTTCGAGGTGTCAATCCTGGCTTTGCGACCATTTGTTGAGCTTCACCACGCTTGGATCATGGTCTTTTTCGCATATTATTGTCGTATTTGATCCACTTTTCGTTTTCTGTTACTGTTAGTTCGATTTCATTTCGTTTCAGCAAAAAATGTAAGTTCGGTACATTATATTTTTTACAGACAATTCATGTGGTACCCAAACATCGAGCTTCCTTATGTAGCGCCTTTTTTAAATGGTTCAAAACAGTTTAATGATGAATGGTGAGTTGTGACGGTACTGGTCAATCCCTTCTATAATTTCATCGACTTTTTCAACGATAGGTCGACCCGAGCGATGTGCAACTTTCACATAGATATTTCCAGATCAGAAGCGAGAGAACCATTTTTTTGCTACACGAACTGCATCATCTCGGTAAACTTCACAAATTTCATTGTTGGCATTCTTCCCTTTTTTATACAAAAATTTCAAAATATAGGGACTTTCTTCATTGTTTTCATTCATTTTTGAACAACAGTAACTTTTTTTCAACTAATAGTTTTGCATAAATCCTGTGAGGGACCAAGTATCCTCTGGGTATCCAAAGAACATCCGAGCTAAAGTGAGAATCCTATCCTAACGTCATCCAATGAATAGAAGACAACAGTCTCGGATGAGAGACTCCCCCTTTTGATGATGACCACGACAAACGCATAAAGAATTACGACTTAATAGCATGCACCTGGAATGACTGGTCCCTTAATTGCGAACGTCCCGCTGCCCAGCTGGTTGATGTCCTTGTAAAAGTGAAGGCTGACATCACTGTCGTTCAAGAAGTGCAATGGTCAGGACAAGGACTGAGACGGGCATTCACACCGGTGGATGAACGTCTAGCTACAAAAGATGTCTTCTGTGAGCGCTTGGAGCGTACCTATGAAAGCTGACCCCGCCACGATGTCAAAATCATGCTTGGCGATTTTAACGCCAGGGTGGGCAAAGAAGGTATCTTTAGCAAGGTCGGAAAATTGCGCCTCCATGATGAAACATCCCCAAATGGGTCGATTGACTTCGCTGGGGCCCGAAATATGGTTATATGTGGTACTAGATTCCAACATAGAAAAATTCATGAAGCAACCGGGCTGTCTCCGGAAAACCACCAACCAGATTCATTATCATGTTGTGATAGCATATTTGTGAAATAATTTAAAAGTGATCTTGTGTTTTCCTACAGGGTCGCCAGTGGCAACTAAAGCATTGCCTCTGCAAAGCCAAACCCTATAATGGGCTTAAATTTCCGCCAAATATATGAGTACAACAACTATTTTATGTGTGGCGCGTCGAGTTGAATTCAAGGAATCCCGACACATTGAAATGAGGAAGACGTTCAAACGACTAATCTCGGCCAATACAAATCAACTCAACTCAACACAGAAAGACACATATTCGTAGCATCAAACGAAATTAAAAAAATAGTTGGAAAAAATCGAAAACAACTGATTTTCGACGAACAAACCGAAATTGAAGCGTTGCTTCAAGCCATTGAACACACTAGCCTATTGGATGTATGCGTAAAGACTTATTGTTGTTGTTTTGGCCACAGTTCTGACACCTTTGTGTGCGGTATTCTTTTCAAAACGTCGAAGCGCACAACCAATTAAGATGTCCTACGGAACGCAAAGCAACAAACAACAACTCAATACGAAAGCCTCAAACAAATGTAACAAATGATGAACGAGCTCAAAGATGAAGACGACAACAAACACAATGCATTTCAAAGCAATCAGTTGCGGATGGAAATTGAATAGAATCGCAAGCGAGTGTGGAGAGACTAAGGCGGCGGTGTGAAGTTACCCATAGAGCCACAGCTATCTTATGTGGTTGTATGTTTGTATGTGTGTGGGCTAGATAAGTGCCGGTGCAAATGCGCCGTCGTTGGTAATGTGGGCTAACATTTCAATTTCCATGCACTTTATGGGAATCTCTAAATAAAGCAAATATGGAGGTTAACTTCGGTTGCACTGAAGCGAAAATACCCTTAACAGTTACATTTCTTATTGCATAAAAGGTTATAAAAGATCTTTATTTTGATTTTGATCGATCATTTGGAATGCCAGTTATATGTTATAGTGGTTCGATCTGATCAAAATGAGGATTATATTACTATCAAGTGAAGTCTCTGTGTTTTTTCCTTGCAAGGACCCACATAGAAACCCAACCAAACTTAACCCCTTTAGGTTTCTAGCCAAATTTTTCCTTTAGCTTTGCACTAAATATGGTTAATCGTGTCGTTAGGAAACCGCTATCAGTTATAATAATCAATATATACAACCATTATGTAACCAATATATAACTATTTTATAACCAAAACTCAATTTATCTTTTGATCATATATTATCGTCACCTAAAATACAAAACAACGTTCCTTAAAAAAAAAAAAAAAATCGCTGTCGGTTATAATAACCAATATATACAACCATTATATAACCATTTTATAACCAAAACTAAATTTTTGTTTTGATCATATATCAGCGTCACCTAAAATACAAAACAACGTATCATAAAAAAAAACGAAAACCGCTGTCAGATATAATATCCAATATATAACCAATACATAACCATTATATAACCAATATATAACCAAAACTCAAATTTTGTTTCAATGTGAGTGGTTTCTATTACAACCTTTTTCCTTCGCCTGTAAACTTATGAAAACTGATCTCATGTTATTTTTCATTTTAGGTGACGATATGTATATTATATTTTCTGATGTCTCCGACGCTTCCTTTTGGGTGTTACAAACTTCATGGCAAACTCAATATAACTTGTTCAGGGTATAAATATATGAATGCATCATGTATATATATTTGCGTGTGTGCTTGTGAGTTTGAATGCGTAGGCTCATAATGGTACATCTCTATTTCCAATTCCGAATGCTGTTATTTCCCTCAAGCACATACTATACACACATTTATAATATCACCAATACATACTTACACTCATTGTCTTGCCATTGCAAGGCGTACGAGTGCGTAGGAAAGCATTGTGAATGGATTGATGGCACTCGATTTTTTGCTGTCGTTTTGTTCTCGAGCGCTCGCTATGCGCACGAATATGTGTGGGCTAGCGGCGAACCGTTGCATTAGCTGCCTTCGGCATTGACATTGGCTGTGATGTGATGAGTTTGAATTCCTACACGCACAAGTGTATGTAGGAAGCTACGTGCATGCTGTGATGGAAAATGTGGAAAACAAAAACAACAAAAAATAGTCAGAAAAAAAAAATTACGACTGTAGTAAATGCAACTAATAAATATTGTACTTAGCGTTCGGCTACATGTAAAGTGCATTTGCGGCTGCACCAAAAAGGATTGAAAGCCAGATGACTTTAAACGCTCTTTAGTGTTATTGTTGTTTGTATGAATATCGCTCTTTAGCGTTATTGTTGTTTTTAGTAGTATCACCGCTGTAAATCACCATATAAAGTGTCACTATTGAAGTACCACAAACAACACAGCATCCACTTTGACCTCGACGCCTTGCAAGAAGGGGTGAGGAAACAGCGGAAGTGTTGCAGTTTGAGCGCATATTTGATGCAAATGAGAAAATGAAAATTTTAACACAATTTTCATCGAAACTGTTTTTATTACTAATAAAAATGAAGCCATAAAGAGGTTTTTTCAAATAAAATGAATTTAGATGCTATATCCCTTTGTGAACTATGTGTATGTATGTATATTTGAAAATATGCTTAGAAAAAATGAAGCCGAAATCGATGGTTCCGAGAAATAAACAGCTTAACATATTTTTTTTTATACAAAAATTTAAAAAAAAAGCGAGTTTCTTCATTATTTTCTCTAATTTTTGAATAGCTGTAACTTTCTTTCAACTTCCACGTATTTAATTTTTTTTATTAAATGAATCTTAAAATCTCACTTTTCTCACTGTATATGGTATAACACAATGTGATTGGTAGCACTGGAGATATACGACTGCAACGACATTTATTGACAAAATACGAAAAGACTTTTTCGACTAAACATTATTAGGATATAAATATAGCTGAGAGTGTAGAACAAAAGACTTAAGCAACGAACCTAAATTTCTCCCTCAACGATTACATATAATTATTAATTTTTTTTTAATTTTGTAGACATACTTTTCCACTAGAAGGGGGTATATGGAGCTAAGATTTTCCATCTGACCTTCCCGTACGAATTAAACTGCTTCGGGTGCCTGTCCATAGCGATATTGCAGGAAACTGAAAGCCTGATGAGTTTGCTAGCACATGTATTTCAGCCTCAATAACTGCGGAATGGAAACATGTAGGAGCTCCGCTGAATTTTTCTGCTTCACTACTGGATTGTTGGTCCTCAGACCAGCTCAGCAAGCCTTAGTCAACTACTAGCAACTATGCCGTCGTAAGGTCTTTTTGTCCAAGTGTAACTCATATACGGTTCAGTAGCTAAGTCGAACATTCTATGGTTGTTGCAGGCGGATACTGTGTGACTGGGTTTCATGTAATAAAAAATTTAAGCTGTTTGGAAGTAAATGAGATAGAATCATCTCGAAATTTTTTCTTCGAATGCCCGCCTTTGGCAGATCAATCCCAAAACACTTTGAGTATCATACTTTTAGATATTGAGGTGAAATAATGAAAAAAGAAATATACCACCTAATTTGTCTTAGCTTTTTTGCGATTTGTCAATAGCTGATATTCAACTACTGAAGTTTCATCTGGCGGCACAAGACAGTGTGACAAGTGTGATCACTCGCCATGCAAAAGGGATCAGCCATCTAACCTTACTCTCCTGTACAAACTCAAATATCCTTCCACCTCGTCTGAATATTTATACAAGCATATATGTATACATACATACAGAAGGATGGAGTTATGTGTAGAAGTTCGCGCAAGTGAGGAAAGTTCTCCGAGCTGATGATTATTTTACATATGACTCAAGCAGCTCATAACTTAGGGTCTTAAACCAAGTTTCATCTGGGTAGCCAAAAAACATCCGTTTGAAGATAAGCTAAAGTGTGAAGGTGAACGATCTCTCCTGAGGTTTGTGCGCTGGCTTTGAGGTCCATCACGTAAAAACGCCCCCAATTGAAAAGAAAACCTCAATCTCGTATGAGAGACCCCCTTTTGATGACGAGCATGGCAAACGAAATAAGGACAATGAATTGATGGCATGCACCTGGAATGTCCGGTCCCTTAATTGGGAAGTTGCCGCTGCCCAGCTGGTTGATGTCCTCGTTAAAATGAAAGCTGATATCACCGCTATCCAAGAACTGCGATGGACAAAATTAGGATTGAGACGAGTAAGTGCCATTTACTACAGTTGCCATATAAAAGAACGCAAATTCGGTGTGGAATTTGTGGTGGAAGTGAGACTACGTCACCGTGTACTGGCATTAGACGTCTAGCCACAATTCGCATCAAAGTGAAGTTCTTCAACATATCGCTGATTCCACGCACCGACGGAAGAAAGAAAGAGCGCACCTATGAGAGCTGCCCCGCCACGATGTCAAAATCGTGCTTGGCGAATTAACATCTAGTTTGGCAAAGATGGTATCTTTTGCACTACGGTCGATGAAACATCCACAAATGGGTAGAGGCTGATCGACTTCGTCGGGCCCGAAATATGCTTACCTGTAGTCCCGTCTCCGGTTCGAAATGCTACCAACCAGATCGATCATGTTGTGATAGACAGCAGACACGTCACCAGTGTTTTTGACATGCTTACGCTCCAGTCATGATGCACACATCCACATGCACAATCCGCATCAAATACTTCTTAGAAATATTATATTTTGTATTTGTGAAGGATATTATAGCATCGGCGCCACCGGCGTTACCGTTTAACTTGTTTATATTGCATTTTTGTATGCGGAGTATACTAACTGTAAATTGGTTATGAGCACTGCAATCGTAACTGGTTAATTAGAGAATATGGCAGATACCATATCTATGTATGTAGCCATATCTCGAACGTTTTGCGCTTATGCCTTTGAGCTGGCCAATGTACCGCCTGTGGCAACAACAATAATTATGCAAACGTCAATGTTGCACGTCAACAACGCGAAAACACCTTTTCTTGTAGTTCTTTCAAAATACAAATACATATATATGTACATGTAAGTAATTTGTGTTGCATGTGCAACATTCAAATACTGATAATCGTACACACGACTTTCTTTGCATTTTCCCCCACACACGAGCTACCAGTTGCGCCAGTAGCTGTGCATGCACACGTAGTGTTTCCTGCAGTTGATTGGGTTGTTTGTGGGCCCCATTGATTTTTTTTCTGTTTTGTTTTCGCTTTCGAAATGCGGCATGCGGCAACTGCCGCCACGCAGCAGAAACTTTGGTATACACAAACATAAAATTATATTTAGTCATGCTACATCACTTTGTAATAATTTTCATTTTGGCGCTTGCTTTGATGTTAGGCCGCCATGTTGGTGCCACCGCCGCGTTGCCTGCGAGCAGCGGCATTGCTAACTCAATGTGCGCGTTACCCGTTGCGTGGCGATGAACGCCACCGTTGACGGTCCTCGTCGCTGTCATCGTCTCAGCCGTCGTCTGCACGTCAGCGCCAACCCCTGTCTTAGCCCCATCGCCTCAGGAAGTGCCACTGTGTGGCGGCCAAATAACTTCATCTATGTCTTCTAAATTATATGCGCCGGCAACGCTCGGCATGATGAATACCCGCGCGCTTTAATGCCGGTGGCATTTTTGTTTTGCTGTTGGCCAATAAACAAAACAAAGTTGAGTTGTGTGCGGTAAACAGGAACAAAATTGATAAACAGCCGTCGCTTTATTAACGGCACAACTATAGCTTTGTAAGTTTTCTTAGAGATTTGAATTTGTGGTGCAGATCACACAGGTCATCCACATTTAGCTGAACTAAATAACAATTTAATGGTATCGCTTATCATTGCTCGAGTATTCTCTCACAATTTTTAAGCGCAACGCTGGCCGAGTTCTTTACCGCTACATTTATCGGAACAGAGACGGTTCGACTTTTGTTTGATTTACCTTCAGATTCTATATGCGCGACGGTTGGAGCTACAGACTATATAACTACACCAGCTGATGACCAACAGGTTGCTCGGACTCTTCGTTAATATAAGAATATCCTTCAAAATAGGATTCTCTACGTCGATGCACCGCGCGATTTCCAATTATTGAAACCGTCACGGAAGGCATTCTCCTGAATAGCCTTGAGAGCCGAGGTGCATGCTGCTTGGATCCCTCTGTCGTCTCAAAATGCTTGCCTTTCATCGGCCTTTTCAGGCAAGGAAACAAAAAAAAAAAAAAAAAGTCCGGAGAGCCACATGTGGGCAGTAAGGCGGCTGCGGAAGCGTTGGGATTTTGTTAGGTAGCTGTTCACAAGAAAGTCGGTGTGAGCCGGCGGACTTCCATCGGCTGCGATGTTTTATGGGACCCGATTTACCCTTCCTTTGAGTCTTGAGGACTTCCACGTAAAACTTGGCGTTGACGGTTTTTCCAGGAGGAAAGACGAATGCATTTGATGTGCAAAAACACAATGAGCGTCGTTTTCACTTTGGATTTGCTCATTCATCAGCGACCTCTTCCCGACCCTCCCAAAAAGTCTGGTGCTACCGAAATGTCATGGACTCAAGCTGCTAATCGAATGTCTGAGTCATGACATTACAGGCAGCTGTCGTCCAGCGAAAGCTGATGTATTTAACCCCACCTTGTGATGGACTCCTTTATCTGTAACCTCAGATGAAGTTGAGGAATTTAACAACGAAGTTCTTCATTTCTTCAGACGAGAGTGTTGCCACCGGCGAGCACAACGATTCGTTAAGCTTTCGCATCCATGTAGACTTCGACCAAGAAAGCGCTGGGTGCTTAAACGAGGAAATGGAAGAAGAGCTTTTGCGTACTCCTGAGCAGGTGACCGATGATGCCAACTTTGTTAGCAAGAGGTGGGTGCCAGAAGAAGTCAAGCATTAAGGGCTGTAAGTAAAAGTTTAATACAAGGCGGCGGTTGGGATATGTGGCCGAACCGAGGGCAAGTCTAAGATCAATGAAGAGAAGGTGAAACGATTGGAAAATTTTTCCCAAACTGCTGGACTGATCGACTTTAAATTTTCACACAACCTTTTTCAATATATTTGTCAGGTCAGGAGGTTCTGCTGGAGTTCGCGTACGTGATAGAGGGAATTCAAAACGAATCACTGATTCATGACGTGGATCCAAAAAAAAAAAAAAAAAATGGTTGAAGGGTTTCCTTCACCGATCCTGGTGTATTTTATGTTGAGATCGCATCCTAAGTCCCTTGTGTCCAGAATTTCGAGACATCGAGTATCGCGACACATTTGTGGATGCGTCATGTACGTTTGTACCACAAATACATAGTTTGTTCGATTCGCCACTCTACAACACTCGGCTAATATTAAACATAACTCTGGCGCAGTATCATAGCCATGTTTGTTGACTTCGGTTAAAACAAAAAAAAAAAAAAAAAAAAAAAAAAAAAAAAAAAAAAAAAAAAAAAAAAAAAAAAATAATAATAATAATAATAGTCGGCAGGACCTGCACTAGAGCTTCCTACAAAACTTCAACAGTGGCAGCTGACTTAAGGCTTAAACCAAGCTACATCTTAAACAACGGAGTGGAGTCGCACATCATTATTCATTTTCATTTCATTCACACCCGGCGGTCATCCAGCCAACTGCTTCGGCCTCCTCAAGTAAACTCATTGCAGTATAAAAACGAACTGCCTGCACAACAGCCGATTAAGACATTTGTTGTAATTGAAGGATACCCACAAAGTTGTGTTGGTAAAGCGGCTTTCAAATTTAAGCGGATTTTCTACTTTAACAAAGTGAATAAATATCGTTGAAAAAAGTGTACGCAATGTTTGGAAGAATGTGTATTGCAGTAGACAGTGTTAGCCAACGCAAAAGGTTATGCGATCCAACCGGACAGCTACCGTTTCGGTGCGCCGCAGTCTTTTTTTGTAATAAATTGTTGCTTTTTTGTGTAGAAAAGTTTAAACAAAGAAAACACATTAAAAAGCGATTGCAATAAAAATAAGCGAATACAGCGAATACGCCCCAAAACACGCAGCAGCTAAGCAGCTTGTATTCAGGGCGGTCCGGCAAGGCCGAAGAAACCAGAAGTTACCAGAAGGCACACAAGAATGTAAGCAAGTGCAAGCCGAAAATTGCAATATTCTCGAAGCACGTATGTACGTTTATGTTCGGCTTTGCTTTGCAGCCAACGCGCGTGCGTTCATGTGAGTAATCCGCAGTCTCGAATTGAAATGTTGATGGGTGTGGGGTAAATCGCTTTCGGCTGCCACTGTTCTACGCGATTGCATCATAAAACTGCGATCTTGTATATAAGTAAAGCGCTGTATGTACGAGCATTTTTTGTTAAAATAACAACGGTCATGGCGGCAGTGATCAGCACAGCAGCGGCGGTAAGCTTAAAATCGGACATTGCCGCAGGACAGTCCGGACTGCGGATGTTTGTTTGTTTGCATTAATAATCAAAATACACAAGCAAATATTTCTGCTTGCATCTGCAGAATGGGGTAGATGTGTATAAGAGACAGCCGCAGGACAGTCCGGACTGCGGATGTTTGTTTGTTTGCATTAATAATCAAAATACACAAGCAAATATTTCTGCTTGCATCTGCAGAATGGGGTAGGACTTACTAAGTTTTTTGAAAGAAATATTTAAGGTTTAACAGTGCTGCTTTTCTTTAATGTTTTGTCTTCCTAAAATTCCAAACTTGCCCGATTCCAAAGTTGCAGTGAGGTATTTTTTAACTGAACTTATACTTATTGGCTGGCAATTTCAAAGCGCTATTATGTATTAAGAACTTCCAATAAAAACCATTAACACCTTTGTAGGCGCGTTTAGATTGGAAGGATTCATTATTCTTCGACCAAAATCGAGGGGGAAAAATCTGGACCAGACAAAAGGCGTGGTAAACTAGAAAAATGGAGTAGAAAGATCATATTCCAGCATAACAATAAGTGATTACCCAGAGATTTGTACGAAAATTTGAAATTCGATTCTGATTTCGATGTGCGGAACCGGGATCTACAGTTTTGCTAACTATAAGACATCTTTGTCTTAGAATTAGACTTCGATTTCGATGTGTGGATCCGGCAAACCATCAGACTCCTTTGCCCTCAAATTTGACTTTGATCTGGGATCTACGGTTTCGCAAACTACTTTGACATTGATTTCGATATGTATATCCGAGATCTACGGCTTTCTAAACTATTAGACGTCATTGTCTTAGAATTTGACTTTGATTTTGATGTCTGGATCCCGGATCTGCGATTTTGCAAACTGTAGGACTTTCTTTTCTTTGAATTTGACTCTAATATGGATGTGTGAATCCGGGATTTACAGTTTTGTAAATCTTCAGAATTCTTTGTTTTAGAATTTGACTCTAATTTCGATTTGTGGTTCCGGGATCTACGGTTTCCAAACGATCAGATATCTTTGCTCTAGAATTTGACATCGATTTCGATGTGTGGGTCCAGGATCTATGGTTTTGCAAACTATCAGACTTCTTTGTCTTAGAGTAAATTCAAATTTACCACTTTTTTTTAAACTCTGCGGAGACTTTTTCTGTGGTCCTTAGACTTCGTGAGTCATTCCAACCGATCTTGAATGACCCAACTTGTGTAGAAAAATTTCTAAGTTCTTCCTAGATATTTACCCAAAATTGTTTGTTTTTCTGGTTCTTAGACCTCGCGAACCATTTCAACTGATCCCCAATGAAGCATGCTCTTTGTTTGACGCTACTTAAAAATTTCAACTTCATCTAAATTCTTTCGAGACTATTTTATTCTCGTTAATATTAGGTTTATACTCTTCTGTGACGAAGTATATACCTCAAATATATACTAGATGCTGTGGAGCCCTACATACATATGTATATACACTTGTGGTAAAAGTTGCCAACTGCGTACGCTTTTTAACTGAACTCAGTGTCTTCACTGCCATCGAAGCTTTCTATAAGCTGGACGCCGAATCTGCCACAAGCACCACAGAAAATCAAAACAACAATATTGCAGTAAGCGGCAGCAGCAATAACAACATTTGATAATAACAACAGCTGCAAGCCACTAATAGCTGGGTAAGTGCATTCTTAATTTATGATGGAGGTATCAAATCGACCTCCTACCTACCTACATACAGACGTATACCGTACATATGTACATGTACGTATTGAGTGTAACACATACCTACGTACATATATAGCACAAAAACTGCTTAAAGCTTTGCAACACAATGGCAAGGCATTACCAAAGCCACAGACGCAGGGAGCGCTTAAGTGCCGACGAAATTGTCTAGACTTTAGACTATGTGTAGCATGGCTTGGCACCCTTTGCTGCTGCAATCAAAACAACAATTTTGTTTCTTTTGTTTTTGTTGCACTCTTTTACTGTACTTGCACACTTCATTCTGTTTGATGCTGTTGGTAATTTTCGGTGCCTCAATTTCGTATAAGTTTATATACATACGTACATATGTATGTGTGGCTTTGTGTATAAAGCTTAGAAGCATCGCATTAAATTAATGTCTTGATTAAGTTTACGCTTATTTTCCGCTGTAATTAGCTCTGCGGGCAATAATACTTAATAATAGAAACAAAAATAGATGTAAAGCCGTCAAAACAGAGAATAATTATTATTATATCTTCACAAACAACGATTAATGGAGCGACCGATTTTTAACGACATATTAGTCGAATCTTCAAGTTATTAATTTTTTACAAAAATTGTCAAAATACCATCTGTTGGTCCAAATGTGACTGGATCACTTAAACTTATATAGGGTTATGTATGTATATATGAATGATCAGTAAGACGAGATGAGATGAAATTTGGCTGACTATCTGTCTGCCCGTCTGTAAGTCCATCCGTGTACGTTGTAACTTGAATAAAAATGAAGATACCTTGACGAAACTTGCACACCCACAAACCGCCATCAAGGGAAAACCTATAAAATGTCAGTGATTTGGCACAGAGAATTGGAGGCACCTATGGAAAAAAATTTTGGAAAAGTGGGCATTGCCTGCCGTCCAATGTTTAATATAAATATCTCCTAAGCCACTTAAGTCACAAAAACCAGATTCACCTCACGCAAATATACTAAGAACTCTTACCGAATGTGTGAAAATGGATGATAATCCGCATCACTTCCCATATAATGGTAGTGTTAAAAACTACCGAAAGCGCGATAAATTAATAAGTACTTTAATACACCGGAGACATTCAATTTTACCCCCGAGACAGTATGAAAGAACTTTAAAGTAATCGGAGTAAACGATGAACGTGACACCGCCTACTTTTAGATGAAAACACATATCTTGAGACCCGCCCGACCGGTTTCAACCAACATGGCATTCTCCTGACATTGTTATGTTACAGTGGGAAGGCGAAATCGGACGAAAGTCATACCTACTTCCCATAAAAGACAATATTAAATATCATTTGAAATAATTAGTATTGCAGGATAAAACTTTGCACGAATAGTTCTTTTGAGAAGCTTATGACTTAAAATTGCCTAAATAGAACCATAACCCTACAAACTCCCAGGTACTCAATAAGTGGTCCCAGTGCTTATAGTTGACTATTTAACGCAAATATCGGTTTAATGTGCGAGATATATAATTGAAATTCAGAGAGAATCCTTTTCTGACAATAATATGTGGGTTGAATCGGGTCACAACTTTCCATATACCTATACCGCTTATATCAGATAATGTGTGAGTTAAATTTTAGAGAGCGAATTTTTCTCGTAAAGATGCACTTTTGTACTTAGAATGAATAAAATCAAGTGAAAACTCTTCATAAACAGCCCCCTGTCACTGACTGATCCATTTGATTTGCTTCCTTATCCAGTCAGACGAAAGCAGAACTAACGGCACGGATGTTGAGGCCAATGATATACAGTAGCCTTACACTCTTTTAAAAGATTGTGCCTTCTCGGTTCAGCTCTGTCGCTCGAATTATTCTCCAGCAGTAGATTGCAGAAGTCGCGAGATAGCGAGTAGCCTTGGCTGGAACCTCGTTTGGTATCGAACGGTTTAGAGAGGTCCTTTCAGAGCCTGAAGGAGCTTTTGGTATTGGTCAACGTCAGTTTAGACAGCCGTATTAGTTTTGTAGGGATACTAAATTTAGTCGAAAGCAGCTTTGATATCAACGAAGAGGTGGTGTGTATCAATCCCTTTTCCAAGATTTTGGACATAGTCTAATACTAATACACTAATAGCTGTTTCTTTACGGCGCCTAAAAATTTCCCGGAAATTTGTACCATGGAAAAAATTAAACTACGAGTTTGTTCTATATTTTGTGTTTCGAATGAAATGGCGGCTACAGATTCGTTGAAAATGTTGCAGAAGTGTTTTGGAGAGTCTACTTGAGAACGAGCAAAAGTATTTGAGTGACGAGTTCGTGGTCGTGGTCGTCATCAAAAATGTGCTTCATGACCTCAGATGGTTGGCTTCAAGGTACGAACTATTTACAAGTATGCAAGCTGCGAGCAATGTATTACATTTAGGAAGGTTAAAACTCGTTTTGCATATTCTTGCTGAAAGAGACTTCGGGAACATTTTGAAGAATGATTCCTTTTCATGAACTAAGCACCAAAATTGGTCTATACGGGATTCACAAATCTATCAGACTAACCGATCCTACTCTTCAAATGAAGATATTATTAAATGCAAACATATGTGTGCTCAAAAAATTACCAAAATAATAGCGAGTGATGGGCTAGTTCTTATTCGTAACTGTTTTGAGGCCCACTTAATGATTCCATGAACTCTAGAAGAAGAGAACAGTGCTAACTATAGCCTCAGGCTGGGTTTTGAATAATCTCTTCAAAAGCGAGCTTGGAACTCAGAGCTCCGTACTCAGTCGAGCTAATTTGCTAGAGCTAAAAATCAGATTAGTTTAACGTAATCACAGCATAATTAGCATGATGTATGTACTTATGTATTCGGGTGTGTAATTCGGCAAATACTCTTCAGTTCAGCTGCTGCTTAATCGTTTTTGATGCTTGAGCAACTCCATGGGAAAAGAAAATTACTTAATGCCACAGTGCGAAAGTACACATACACACACATACATATGGTTAACATAAAGTAAATATATATTTTTACGTATTTATATATATATATATATATATTTTTAAGTATGTACATTTGTATTTAAGTTCGGGTAAGTGGTAATGTAAGCGACCAACAAGTGTTTACATTTGACCCGAAAGAGAGGTGTTATTGCTGTTACGGCTAATTAAGATTTTTTGACCGCGTTCAAACATTACCGCTTAGCAGCAGCTAGAGACACTAGTCACAAACAAAAAACAATACATACATATTGTATATAGATGTGTATATATGTATGTATAGCAAACAAAAAGGTAAGGCAGAAACAAAAGTAAGAGATTATTKGGAACATCATTATTTAATGKACACATAKACATACATGTGTATGKATGTATATATTAAGGTGGTCACAAAAAAAAWGTTGTTTTTTTTCGTTTAAAAGTCTGAAAAATTAACTGCTTACAAAATGCTGTCTTATACTTAAAAATTTTTATGAAGGGTGATATATTTCAAGCTTCCCTGCTTTTTTAAGAAAAAGCACAGATTCTTCAATTTTAATGGAGAATGTTTATCATCATTCGAAAGAACATTATTTGGCATTTATTTCTTGAAAATTGTTCTTGTGGCTACGTCTCAGATAGTCGATCCGTTGAGTCCCATTTTCAATGACTCGTTCGAGCATTTCGAGTGGTAACTGGCAAATGACTCGTGTGATGTTTTGCTAGAAGGAAAGAATTGAAGCCGGATTGTCCGCATAGACTTTAGACTTTACATATCCTCACAGGAAGAAGTCTAGCAGTGTGATATCGTACGAGCTTGGTGGCTAATCGACCGGCCCAAACCTGAATTTATCTGCTCACCGAATGTTCTCTCAATAAATCCATTGATTGCTGCATTGTGTGGGAAGTGGCGTCATCTTGCTGAAACAAAATGTCGTCAAGATCACGAGCTTCAATTTCAGGCACCTAATAAACGGTTATCATGGCGCTATAATAACGCACAAAACAWGACGGTTACGTTTTCACTGGCATCCCTTTTGAAGAAACATGGAGCGACGATTGCATCGGCTCACAAACCACACCAAACCGTTKTTTTTYCTGGATGAAATGGCAGCTCTTGATTCTCTTCAGGTTATACCCATTGAGTCAGAAATGAGCGTCATCAATGAAATAAATTTGGCTCGAAAACGTCAGATCTTCTTGGAACTTTTCAAGAGCCCATAGAGCGATGCGATGTCGTTTGGGAAGGTCAAGCGGTTTCATTTCTTGCACAAGCTGTATTTTGTACGCTTCCAATTTAAGATCTCGACGTAAAATGCACCAGGTCGTTCAATACGTCAGTTCGAGTTGCTGCAATATTTTCTTCACAGTGTGCTGGATGTGGTCTATTCGGTCTATTTGAAAAAAGTATCTTTACTTCGGTCACCTATTATATATTATATGTAGGTATTCTTCCTATTAATATTAAGAGCTCAAACGTGGTGAGATTTTTTACGAAGTGTCTACAAACCTATTTTTCAGAGTATAAAATAAAAAAAAATAAAAAAAAATAAAAAAAAATTTTGAACCACCCTAGCGGCATATACCTACAATTTCATTAAGCCCTGTATTAGTGTGTACAATTGCACTTACATAATTATTGTTTCGGCAATTGTTTGTGTTGCTCTGTTATTTGTGTTGTTGTGCTGCTGTCGAGCTCACCTGRCTCTACATATGYRTGTATGTATGTRAGTTTATTGTTCTTGCTGTTTTTTTTATTCTTCTTGCGCTCAAGATCAAAGTGCCGCATTAAGGGGGAGCTACATCGTTGACTTTTTAATCTTCATGCTGGATTATTGACTAAAAATAATAATAACTTCCGCACCTAAGGCGGTGGCAAACTGCTCGYTGCGAACTGTGTTGGCGAAAAACATACAAACACAAAAATAAAATCTAAAAAACAAAATGAAAAAAATGTGAAAAAGAACGCCGAAAGCCGCAACAATTAATGCACTGACACGACTGTCGTCATGCGCTTGGGGAGGATTCAATTTTCTCACACCTTTTTGCCACAGCACCACTGGTCTTCAGCAAATCGCATTTTATGCGGTTGCGTATTTTATGCTTTGTTTTCATGTTTTCTTGAGACATTTAGGTACCTTTGTACAATAAAAAAAAACAAAAAAAAAAAATACAAAGAAAAAAA
>NW_017537000.1:37966-55854 GCF_001853355.1 Bactrocera latifrons | reverse complement strand
TACATTAAATGTGAGACGCCATGGCGCGTTCCTTTATACACATCTACAGAAAAAAATACTTCGAAACCTCCATCAAAAAATGAAGAAAAATACTTTTTCACCGCCCAGCAAAGTCATTTACCGAAGAAAACTCTGCCATTCCGCAATAACACTTTTTATTTGCGAATTTATATTTCCGTTAAAAACCGTTTTTGATTTTTTAACGGCTATTTAGCACATAAATACGTATGTATGTAGTTAAATGTGCACATTAATGAAAACATACAAATTATTTATTGTTATTTGGCCATAAAATGAGACGTTGGCGATCGAGCTAATTTAGCCATGGGTTGCCGTTGGCTATTATGTATTTATACCCACCACGAAGACCACCTAAGTTGTGGTTTACCTAAGTGTAAGTTGTGTCGAAAGCGCCAACAACCACTATTAGCAGCGTGTAAAAATATAACAAAAATAATAACAACAAAAACTGAAAAGAAAACGCAAAAAATAATAATACAAGCGTCCAAATAAGCAAAAAATAATAGCAGTAATAACCGATAGAAGACACAAGCTACATGCAAACATACTTATTAATTTGAACATGCCAACGCCGAACATACATTCATACAAATACACTTTCAAACTTTTATATACTACAGTTCGGAGCAGAAAAATAGCAGCGCGTGAGTAAGAGATGCATCTGAGTGAGTTGAGCACATAACAGCCAGTTCGTGTATTATGGGTTTGAAACTCGGGTAAGATGTGATTCAAAATTATAGAAAAACAATTGTTAGCTGTTATTGTTCGGTTAAATATCTGATAAAATAAAAAAAGCTTCCCATACAAGGACTTGACTTTGATCGGTCAATTATATGACAGTTATATGCTATAGTGGCCCGTATCGGTTTATATAATAGCTTCTTAAGGAGGAAAAAATTAATGAATAATTTCAGATCATATCTTAAACACTGGGTAGGTTAAGTTAGGTTAAATGGCTGATCAAAGATCACAAGTGAATCGCAAGTATGTAGTACTTTGTGAGGTCATATAAAAGAATGTCCTGTGTTCGACTATAAATTAGCAAAACGCTTAGTAGCCAATACAAATTTGTACAGAAGTTTAATTTCCATTCCCGCCAACTCGGTGCGATGTCTTAAGGTAGGCGCTCACAAGTGCTTTCACTACCAAACACAGAACAGTCAAGAAGGAAGTGTTGGATTGTTTCCATCTCATCTTCTTTCATACAGCTTCTGCAGATGATGGCGATGACCCGTCAAAAGTCCTAGGGAGAGGCTAGCCTTACTGAGGGCAAAGTTATGGCCCAGCGCTGGCCAAGCTTATGTGAAGCCCAGCTATGGTGTGGTGGACCACAGGAGGTTATGGGAGCACCGATCCGCCCAAACTCTACCGATAATGGTTCTAATGTGCAATAGAGTTTTCTGCGATTTTGACACCTATACCAATCTTATCACAAAGACACTCAATGTTATTGATAGCGATGTTAAGCACTCTTTGACTAGCCCTAAGCGTACTGTTAATGAGTTTAAGATTAGTATTGTCGGTCTGCTATGTGAGTGGATGGTCACTTCTCTGAAGGAGGTTGCACTCCAGAGGAATAAATATASTGCYACCTTMATGGTTGCAACCWCGGCTTGGAAGATACTACAATAAWAATAATAAGGATAATAATAATAATAAACCACGCCACCAACTTTCCCCTCAAGCTTTGACCCRTCTGTGAAGAAGCTATTGCACCTCCCCTTCACAACTCCTTTACCGGTATATGGATAGAGAATAACTCGGCAGAGTTCGGTTTGGTGGCTTAAAGATTCAAGTGATCCGGTATGAAAGCAAAGTGAGAGAGGATTTCCGAGTGTTCAGAAAATTGTTCTTTTAGGAAGTCAGACTCTCTGAGTCTGATGGAAACTTTCACAGCCCTACAAATTCCACGCTGATAATTTAATGGATGTGCTCAGGATCAGGCGAAGTAACCATCCCATGAACCTCTTATAGACGAAAATACAYAAAATAAAATAGATCGAGTTGTTCTAAAAATATCAAAATACCATAATTGATATCGTTCAWGAATATTTGGCTGTGTGGAAGCTCTATATAAAGTGGAACGTCCAATTCATATCTGAAGATTTCAGTGCGATTTTGCAATTATCTTAACCAAGCCACGTCCAATCGAAAAAGCCACGGTTAGAGCAACATGTTTACCGCAATGTCGCACATTGTCCTGATTATGGAGATTTCCCATTCTATTGCCCAAAATTGGTTGTTCCTTGTCGATTTCGCACTTCGGAACAGTTTATAGTCTATGATTCCCGGCGAATCCCACAWAACACATAGAAAAATCAATCCTGATCTGGTCACTGGGTCATACGGTAGAAAACGTACACGAGAAGCTCATAGCGCGTAAATACAGAGAGACTAAAGAGATTTCATCTTTTATTCACAATTTGGTTCAATTTGTGTTAGGATTCCTGACTTCCTTTAACCATTCCTTTAACCATTCCTTTAATCATAAATTAGCACGCTGCTATTAATTTGTGCACTAGTGTACAACCATAGACCGCAACTATCAACTAATTTGCGTTTGTTTTATCCAGTAGCCGTAACAACAACTCAAACTGCCGCAAATGCCAACGGTCAAACGTTAACCGCAAGCGGCGCTCAAAACCGCAACACGCAGGCATATCATACTAAAGTGGTCGGCAAAATATACCATATTTACATAACGACAGACAAGCACACAAACACAAATATAAACATACATATATAGATGTATCATTCATGCACCAAGTTACACCTCAAGTACACGCCATCGATATTACGGCAATAACGGCCACGACTGCGACTGCGACCACGACTACAACCACAAAGMCAACGACGATGTTTATAGCGATGGCGACGAGCGAGTATCACCAGTGGCAAGTAGTAATTATTACATTAAATGTGAGACGCCATGGCGCGTTCCTTGTTTGCTGTTGTTATTAGTGTTGTTGTGTTGTTCGCTACCACTTTTGTTGTTGTGCGGTAGTGGTGTGTGGCCCATAGACCCGGAGCTCCATTGCAGAAAATGCGCATGAATTGTATCTAAGGCACGATGCGACGTGGTGCGGTTCATGAAGTCGGTGGAACGGATTGGGGGGTGGTGTACAATTTGCATATATGTATTTATGRTTGTTCGTAAGTATGTTTGCGTAGAGTGTGTCCGAATGTAAGTGCCTTGTCATTGTATGCCAATAGTCATAGTTGGTTGATCATTGCAAACGAGCGAACTAAAGGAGACCCATTGCAAGACGGCAGTTTAGGGTGGCCAAATGTGCAAAAAGACTCTTCTGATGGCAAATGACGCAAGGATTACGTGGAAAATCGTTTGATGGACGTTTTACAAGCCAGCAAGAAAGATTGTGTTGAAATGACGGAAATCTTGCAACCGACGGCTTCACCGATTGGAAAAAAGTAGAAATATTAACTTCTCATCAAACCTGGTAGTTAGCGGGTAAAGGCTAATGATGTGTTTTTAAGTATTTTAATGGCGATTACATTCCCTACATGTAAAAACTGCACGGTTGAAGACAAATAAAGTCTTCTAAGTTGTAGTTCCGGCAGACTCGAAATCCAACGCAGAATAATTTTCGCCAACAGTTGCTACTTACTTCGGACTGAGTAGGCAATTGAGAAATAAGTTTCTCTCTCAACGAACAAAGACCAAAGTCTATTAGTCAATCATCATCCCCGTTCTGCTTTATAGTGCAGAGGCTGGAACAATGACAACAATTGATGAGTCGACGTTAAGACTTTTCGACAGAAAGGTTCTGCGGAAGATTTATGATCTTTTGGTCATTGGTAATGACGAATACCACAATCGATGAAACGATGAGCTCTGTGAGATATACGACGACATTGACTTAGTTCAGCGAATTAAGAATCCGAATGAATGAAGACACTGTAGAGAAAGAGGAAGACCACCACTCCGTTGGAAAGACCAAGTGGAGAAGGATCTGGTTGTAGGGCTGTTGTAAACTCGGCTATAACCGCGTAATCGGTGACCCAYATATGTACGTATGTATAGTATATAAATGACCAGAATAACGAATTGAGTCGATTTAGTCTAGTATATACCTAAATTAGTACCTCAGTTTTGAAACATCTATGAGATATTTGGTAGAAGTTCTTTTTCCTCAAGAAGCTGCTYATTTGTTGGAATCGTCGATATCGGACCACTTCTTGTTTAAAAAAYTTTCCATTTATCAAGATATCTCAACGAAATTYGGTACTGTTTCYATATTGATTGATTTCAGTCCGYCTGTCTGATGGTTACAGAGTTTTCAATTAAAAAATTTTATTTGGAAAATCCGCATTTCAATACATGAGATCACGACTCTCTACCTCCATGATCTTTAAGAGGATACCGCTGGGTTCTCTTTGCCTCTGTGTCGTATGGTTACCATGAGGGCTTATGCCATCAGTTCCGCTTAAGTGAAAGAAAAAGTGTWATTGATAGGAACGCAAATCAAAATCCGCTTGATTTCAGTTCGCCTGTCTAATGATTACACAGATTTTCTATTCCAAAATTATGTTTAAAAAAGCCGCTTTTCAACCCATAACAACAGTCAACTGGTCACCTTGTCTTGACAACACCGTCGCCGCTGCCACTGCAACAGTCAATAGCCCGGAGCTTTTACGCTGGCAATGATCTGTAGTAATAGTATCTAAACAACGGATTGTTGGGAATGGGGAACGCAGCGGTTGGTGGGTGGCAATGTGCGCCAAGAGCTAGATAATGCTCGGTAAATGTCCGTAACGGCAATGGCTATGCGATTGACTGCAATTGCAATTGTAAACTAGTTTTTCGCCAGCCAAAGCATGCGAGAGAGCGCGGCGGYGAAAGGGGTTGGTGGTGGCGATCTGGTGCGCGGAGAGATTATTTGCCATACGATTGTTTGATTGTTGTTTRATRTTGGCGCTGCAGTTGTTGTGATTGCTATTTTTTGTTGTGCCTAGGRTACGCCTAGACAATTGGACACATGCAACAACAAAGCAATGAAAAAAATCGAAAAACTATAAATTAAGACATTATACGATTAAAAACAAACAGCGTCGTTAAAGTCAAAGCAAACTTGCCACCAAAGATTGGCATACGACGTTGGTGGTCGCTGTGCCTCACCGCCGACGATGCCATAWACAAACATACACATMCACACATACCCATATACAAACGATTCACCGACAAACGACGAAGTGTGATATACAGATACACACACATATGCGCACACAGATCAACTGCGAATGATTGAGCCGAGCGCTCCAACWCGTAGGTGCAGTGGAGGGCGCATGCTTTTCAGCCAGTTTCGCTCGTTAAACATTTAGACGAGCATTTCGGTGCGATAGCTTCGGCTTTTGGGTGCGTCTGGTGGGTAATAGAGGTGCGGGCTAAGAAAGGGGCTTTCATAACGTGCGCCGTTGTTTGTTGTTGGTGCAGTGGTTTGCAAAGTGATGGCGGTGGTTGTCGTTGTTTTGKTAGGTGCAGCGCGTAGGCACACGCATCATTGGTGGCAATTGTATGACGTTTATTTTTTTGTTTTGAGATATAAATACATACATATGTACGTGTTTTTGCCTGCCCTAGGTTTTTTGTGTGGGTAAACAATTTTTTGTGCCGGTCGACTCGAACCGGCGACGGTATGTTGAAAGCTTTGGAGCCAGCGGTCGCGCCAAATAGAGCATACAACATTTTCGATTTTTTGTTTCTTTGGAATTCTTTACTGATTTKGAATTTTTTGGTTTCCTTGTTTAAAATTTTTACTACTTTAGTAGAAGCAATGCTGATATAATCCATAAAGTAATTTGCAGGCATGCTCCTGACACATACACGACAGTACGTGCAGCTTAAAAAGCCGGGTTCGATCTGGCTACGTAGACACGACTGTCGTGTAAACGGACGTTCATCCATCTTGGGTCTAACGGACTTTGGCTCCGGTTCGATCTGATATTCCAAAGTATGTATATTCCACATTTTGGTTATCGAGGAACGTCTGACCATCGGTTTATTCTTGTTTTCATTTCAGGATCACGAAAGTTAGCGTCTAATAAATTAAGGTCCTTTCGTTCATCTTTCCAATGCGCAGATGGTTTTCACTGCTCGACTATTTAAGTTTGTGCTTTCAGGTTTCTTCTTCTTTACTGGCCGAGTTTACAAGAGCGCGGCAGTCGATTCTTCTTTTCGCAATGTTTCACCAATTGGAGACTCCAAGCAAAGTCAGGTCCTTCTTTCCAAGGGAGTGGAGGTTTTCCTCTTTGTCTGCTTTCCCCAGCAGGTACCGTGTCGAATTCTTTCAGAGATGGAATGTTTTCGTCCATTCGGACGATATGACCTAGCCAGCGCAGCCGGTGTCTTTTAGTTCTTTGAATTATGTGGAGAGGCAGAGGCCTTGTGCAAAGACTTTGCTTAAGAAACTATTGGTTTAAAACCGATTTCGAGCCAGCGACTAAAAAAAAAATCAGAATAATCGGTTGTGTTGGAGATATGTGACATACACATGTCTCAAAAATTGTTGAATAAACTTTTACGATCCCTTCGACTTCGTTTAAAAATCGCAGGCTGGAAACTGGTTTTGGACCCAGAGTTAGTTAGGCAAAGTTGTTCAGAATGATTGCGAGAACATTTTCCCTTTAAGCAACATTAACGATTTTTTTCCTTCCTGTACCCGCCCTATTAGTTATGTCTTTATGCTGCCAAAAATCTGGTTTATACCCTGAAATACTCAACTTAGCCCATTTCTAGAAGTGTATTGGCTTTTCTGGATTTCCCTATACTTTCATAAATGATTGATAGATAAATTAAATGGAAACCTGGTAAATTTTTATTACAAACTTTTAGTTCGGAAGTTCTGTTTCCTTTCCCTTTGGCACTTCAGCTTGGGTTGAGCAACAACTGTAGCGTTTGTAGAGTCGAAATCAGACTTCGCAGCAGCTTGACTTTCGGTTCCGAAACTATATTTTTATTTTAACTCTAGGGTTTGAATTGTACTGGTTCTTCTAGAGCCATGCCTTTGGAGATCATTTATTTCAATAAACAAAAACGATGAAAAGTTGGAGCAAATTCCATCCCACCAACAAACACAGTTTCTCGCACGATCTGCTTGTCTAACCATACAAATATTTATGTACTATACATACCTATAGGCGTTGTGGATACGGTTGTCTGTCCGTCCTCTCGGGAGCGTGTGCCAAAGCCTGTGCCGCTATTTGCTTTTGCTTTTGAGCGCAACGAGCCGACAACTTTGATGAGTCTTTGCTATTTGTACAGTGCTTTTTTTACGCTTGCTATTACTACTACCGCGATCAACAACAACAATAACAACTACAAGAAGAAAAGCAAAAACTTGCAGGTAACATAAACTCTGAGCTTTATATAGTCATTGCAGTTGTTATTATTGTTGTTACCGCTGTTTACGACGCTATCGCGATTGTCAGTGTTGTTGTTGTTGATGCTCTGGTTGTTGTTGTTGTTGGTGGTTTTCCAACTTTGCGTTTTTTGTGATTTTTTCATAGTTCTGTTCTTTCCCGAGTTTTTATAAATGCCTAGTCAGTTATATTATATATGCAATTGTTGTTGCTATTATTGCGGTTGCATGTTGCATGTTGGTGGGTCCTCATATCTCAGCGTTGCATTTTTTCGCCTTTTGGTGCCGTTGCTGCATATTTTCGTCATTTCGTTTCTCTGCGCCACTTCGCATGGCAGTTGGTTTGCTTTTGTTTTTGTCTTTTTGCTCTTTTTGTAATTATAACGTATCTTGTTTGTTGCTATTGTTAGGGAAATGTTGTTACTTGCGTTAATAGTGATTTCTGTTATACCTTCCTTTCATAAATCTTGTTTACACTGTTGTTTGTGGTCCAGCTAGATTAACCTTCTCTTTATCAAGTGTTTTCCGTTAATTACTGTTTTTTTTTTGTTTTTCTTCTCTTATCATTGCGGTTACTGTGCTTTTGGCTTATTGGCCTTTAAATATGTTTATTGTTGTTATTAATACTTTACTCTCTAAGTATTATTACTACTATTAGCGAAGTACTTGAGATTAGGTTAGAGCACAGACTGGGTTTTAGGTTAATACAAGCATTTTATTAAGAACATAAGTAGATAATACTAATACATATCTTTAAATTTACACCGCTCATATTCTTAATCTCGGCCATTTTAGATCTATCGATATAAGGTTCCAACTATTGGAACTCATCGCCATTTTAAAGGAACTTTGAAAAAGAAAAAACCTTTCATCTCTTTTCAATACCCTTCATAGGTGTACACTTTGACCACCGACTGTCAAATAGTAATCCGTTTGTTTCCAAACTACAAAACGGTTAAACTTTGCCTTGGTGTACTTATCAGCGCAGTCATAATAATGTGAAAGCGGTGTAAGTTCGCCACTCAAATAATTTCATTAAAAAAATTACCGAAAATAGAATATTATATTACCCATTCGACTTTCGAGCATTGTGCGATAACAGCAATAAAATTAAACAAATAAAAATTCGAAGACATTATCGTTTCTGTTATTCATCTTAAATACTATATCGGGCTCATTGAGCACTTTCCCGCAATAAGTGACATTTGAACATTACTCAATGAAATCTTATAAAAAACGCAAAGGCAAACAAACAGAGACAAGCGCATGTAGTTTTAACGCGCTGGGCGATAATAACGAGCAATGCAATTAAATTCAACTCATTCAAAATATAAGAGTTCACAAAAAGGCTTGCATGTGCGCTGCATGCACATTAGGGTGAGTGCTTTTTTTATTTATATTTATATCTTTTATGATTGAGCATTATTTAGATTAATAATTTTTTATAATTTACTGACACTGTTATAACAAAATTTATGTAAAACAACATGGGGCAAAATTAAAAAAAAAATACGTTAATATTTATCAAATTTTTTTCATGATTCTAGTAGGGACGATAACCATTCCTAAACTTTTAAGAATAAATTGGGTTTTTGTGTTTCAGATGATCCAAACATGAGAAATCGTGTCTGCCAGTGAAAAAACGCATCTCATTCACMCAGCCATTTCTCCGAYAGATGTCATCATAAAATTCCGAAAAAGTTTTTTTTATACACTCCACGATAAACCTTATGATATTATATAATATGTGAAAAGAGGTCTATTGTAGAAAAAAAAATTCTATGAAAAAAATGCCAAAAAAAAAAAAAAATAAGCCCTACCGACCCTTTAACTTAGAACTTAGAACTGAAAATTGGATTTTTGGCAGATATTTTTACTAAAAAATGAAAATTTTGCGAAATTTTTTTCAACTAGTTGTAATCGAAAAAATCCTTTGTCCAAGTCTTTAAAAATTGCATATTAAAGACATGAGAATTTCATGAAGATCGGTTGAGTAGTTCTCGAGAAATCTTGCTGCGTTTAAAGACGGCGCACTTAGCTTAGCGAGCGCACAAGTTCTCAAGACTGTATATCCGAAATTATTACGCGGATCAACTTGAAAATTCAGCACAATATTCTAGAGGTGTTGTGGAAGTTAATAAGATAMTAAAAGTAATAGATTTTTTGAAACCCTTAAACATTACCAGCGTTACATCCTTAAGTGTTATATCCACTTATAAATTTCAATAATTAATTTTTATACTCTCGCAATAAAGTTGCTAAAGAGAGTATTATAGTTTTGTTCACATAACGGTTGYTTGTAAGTCCTAAAACTAAAAGAGTCAGATGTATGGTTATATATACCAAAGTGATCAGGGTGACGAGAGAGTTGAAATCCGGATGTCTGTCTGTCCGTCCGTTCGTCTGTCCGTCCGTGCAAGCTGTAACTTGAGTAAAAATTGAGATATCATGATGAAACTTGGTACACGTATTTCCTGGCTCCATAAGAAGGTTAAGTTCGAAGATGGGCAAAATCGGCCCACTGCCACGCCCACAAAATGGCGAACACCGAAAACGTATAAAGTGTCATAACTAAGCCATAAATAAAGATATTAAAATGACATTTGGCACAAAGGATCGCATTAGGGAGGGGTATATTTGGACATAATTTTTTTTGGGAAAGTGGGCGTGGCCCCGCCCCCTACTAAGTTTTTTGTACATATCTTTCAAACTACTATAGCTATGACAACCAAACTGTATAGAGTCGTTTCTTTCGCGCATTTCCATATACAGTTCAAAAATGGAAGAAATCGGATAATAATCACGCCCACCTCCCATACAAAGGTTATGTTGAAAATCACTAAAAGTGCGTTAACCGACTAACAATAAACATCAGAAACACTAAATTTTACGGAAGGAATATCAGAAGGAAGCTGCACCCAGGCTTTTTTAAAAAATGGAAAATGGGCATGGCGTCGCCCACTTATGGACCAAAAACCATATCTCGCTATTTTGAATTCCATCTGATGCCTTCTCTGTATAATATATCCATTAGGAACCAATGATGATAGCGGAATAAAACTTTACACAAATACGGTATTTGATGCGAGAGTATAAAATGTTCGGTGACACCCGAACTTAGCCCTTCCTTACTTGTTTTACTTTATTTTTATTTTTTCGGAATATTTTCCGAAAATTTGTAGTTGATCTGCTAAATGGTTTCGGAGGTATAGACGTATTTTTAAAAACTAGTATGATTGGCTGGCACAACTTTCAACATGTTTTTCTCGAAACCCTGTCCTCAGAGCCAGTGCGGAAAATGTCTATGAACCGCCAATCGAACTGAGATTTTCACACGGCCTTCTAGATGTAACAAATTTTTTCAAATTTAACTGAATTTTTGGATACTTATTAACATAAAATATTTTTCGAAAAAAAAATACTGAAAATTTCAAAATCTGTACTTATCTATGTCAATATTTTTTTTTTGTTATTTGAATTTGAGTTAATTTTAAGCAGACAAATTTTCCTCATCGCTAAGAGACTTTTTTCGGAATTCCGCCTAGAGATCAGGGAAATGCAGAATTATTCAAATGAAGATTTATTAAAAATGTTAAATTATTTTAAAATGCCAATCATAGAAAAYGCGTTTTTATAACTTGCAAGTAGAAATAAACCCTTAAACTAATAAATGCACTCCCTAATGCGCCCATTTACATATGTATATATCCACACATTCATACATTCCTCGAACAAATGACATTTGACATGACAATGTATTGGTTTGTAAGCATGTGCATATCGGATATTGAATTAACTGAAATTGTATCGTAAAATAAAATCGTAAAATGCCATTTTTTATGTTACAAATTTCAACACAACAACATGACAAAAATTTGTTTACTTTCATGCACGTAAATAAATAACAAACGATAAGAGGCACCACCACTCGTACCGTGCAATCAGAGTAGCGGCACCACTACGCTGGACCCACCACACACAACGCCAACGAAGGGGGACACGACGTCGCCAACGTCAACGCTGCCGCTGCCGCTGCCGCCGCCGCCACCATCCACATTGCGAGTGTTGTGCACTGTCCGACTCTCGACCGCTGACTGCCTGCCGACTGTTGRTTTTGCCTGCATCAAGTTCGCAAATTTATGATAACCATTTATCAATGCTGYGGCGGATTTCGTTTAGCATTCGGCACTTAGCCCCAACGTCGTCGACGCTGTTGCTCTTGCTACTATCTCCACATACTCAGACGAGTGCATATGTATGTAGATTTGTTTGTGCACCAATGAGTGTCTTTATGTATGCATATATATGCATGTGTGTGTGTGTGCGTGTGTGTCTCCCTTAATCGGAAGCATTGTGGGTGGTCGCGAACTGTGAGTCGCGAACAAGCAAGTGAGCGAATGAGCCGCCAACCAGTTGGCGACTTCCAACAGACGACCTACAGCGAAGCCGCGCCATTCCTCATGTCCGTCCGTCCGCAAGTTTGTCCGTCCGCGATTCGTCCATCTACACGTCAAAGCGCTGATATTGAATTGTGAATGACGACATTAACGTCTTTTGTATGCGCTACAAAAGCGGCATTATTATTGTTGTTCTTGTTGTTGTTGTTTCGATTTGACTGGCATGGCGTTGGGTGATGGCGGTGGCACCGGCGGCAGCATAGCATGGACGACTGATCGCTTCAGCTAGGCGCAGTTCCGCGGCTCACTTGAATTAAGTGATCTGACAGACTGAATATCTACAAGCGTTCGTGTATGTGTGTGTGTGTGACGCACCCTACTTAAAGGCAGCCAAGCTGTTGTGATTATACAATAAATTGTTTTGTAGAAAGGCTTAGAGGGCAGGGCTCGATATCAATAGCAGTAGTACTATGTTTGTGCCACAGGCAGGATAAAGGGAAAGCACAAACAAAAAAACATAAGTACATACATTTGTAATAAAAGGGAGAGAATACGAGAAAACGGCATAGGTAAGAAGTACTGGTTGAACGTTGGGATTTCTATTTCAACTGAAAAGGGTACCAATAACATACGGATTTTTTGGGTGCCATAAAAGAAAGAACAAAAGGATTAAAATATATTATTTTACATTCTTCTTTCTATACCGCGTATCACGCTTTTTCAGTTAGTAATTGGGTATAAAGAAAAACAGCGTTAAATTTATCTGATTAGAGCAAGATAATAGGGTGTAATATTTTGTCAAAATTTTGACTCTAACCTAAAATTTGATGGAAAATGTTGAAAGTTGATTCAAAATGATAACTTAAATATCATTAAATTAATTCTTTTAAGCCGAAAATCTTTATGAAATGTTAGGTTACACTGGTAGACCAGTTTCGTTCCTTTGCGATACGCAAATTTTAATAGACTCGGTGGCCTCACTATCGATACTTCCTCCAGGGTATCTTGCCGTGGGAACCCGAGATGCTTACATGATACTTGGTCAAAGACCGGAATTCGTGTGCTGCATGAGCGATAGGTAAAAGAATCGTGGCCACTCCCAAGTGAATGGCGATCAGAGAACTTTCCKCAMTTGCGTGAACTTCTAYACATGACTTCATCCTCCAAATCAGAAGTAAAGTTCTCTCTCTTCTGCGAAAGATTTATGGTCCTTTGCGCGTTGGCCATGGCGAATGTCGRATTTGATGGAACGATGAGCTGTATGAGGTATATGAYGATATTKGCATAGTTCAGCGAATTAAAAGACAGCGGCTACGTTGGCTAGGGCATGTTGTCCGAATACTAAAACAYTCCAGCTCTGAGAGTATTCGACGCAGTACCCGCAGGGGGAAGCAGAGGAAGAGAAAGACCTCCACTCCGTTGGAATGACGAGGTGGATAAGGACCTGGTTTCGCTTGTAATCTCCAATTGGCGCCATACAGCGAAGAGAATGAACGACTGGCACGCTTGTAAACTAAAAGAAGAAGAAAAAATMTTTTAAATGCATATTTTGCTTTGTATTTTATTGAGAATATTAATTAGATATAAAAATAAATTTGTTTTAAGTTTGTTATTATTTTTTATTTAAAATTTTTTTTTATTGTTTTAAATTTTTTAATCTATTATTTAAATTTTTTTTAATACTTTTAATTTATTTTACTCGAAACCATCGAATTTTACCACTGTACTCTTAATTGAATTTTTAAGWGCTTTCATTTAAAATAATTTTCTTTTAAGGAGTACCCTCTTTTGAAATTTTATTGGATTAATAAATCATATCATATATTAACTATAAATTTTTTTATTTTAAAATATCTTTTTTCAAATAATTTTTAATATTTTTTCACGGAATTATACCACTGTACTCCTAATTGAATTGTTAAGCGCGTCTTAATAACTTTATTTTCTTTTGGGAAACGCGACTGAGACATACCAATGATATGACTCTGAACAAAAAAATTCAATTGTAACTACAAAGAGCATAACTTTTAATGCTCAGCTCTCGCTTTTCGCGCGCGCTCGGACGTACACCTGAAAAGCCTAGAATCGTCTTTGGCAACAGCAACAACTTGAAAACGCTGCTTTTGCGCCAAACAGTGTTTATAAGAGTACATAAGAATTTTACAARTAAAATTTCATAAATTATTTTTCGTAAAGACAATCAATGTGAGTCTTACGGACATTGAGGAAAAAAGTTTGCTCACCTTTAATTAATGTTTTGCCCCACATGATTTTTAACAAACTGCACTATGGTGCTATTTCCGAAAACTGCATTGTTTATGCGCACAACGAGATTCAAGAGAAACGCCGTCYAATAAGAGACTAGAGAGTGCGCACTGGCTTCTGAGAAACATTAACTGAAACACACACACTACCAAGTATACAAAACAACGACTCAGTGGCGTGCTCAGCACATTRCCGGATAAAGCGCCAACGGAAATCGGGAGCGCAGTCGCACATGCACACACAYACCTACAAGAAAAACACTTGCAATGAGTATGGCAGTGAGCGCCTATGCTGCTCAGTTGAGTAACGGTGAGCGCCGAAATCAAAATGGCCGCATTTSACAGGAAACACATACATGCCAACAAACAGCTGGAGAGCGAGTGTTAACGCTCTTTTSCTTGTTATAACGAGAGTGCKTTGGCAAGTGTTTGTRTACGTGAGCGCAACGCTAGCAGCGTTTGTACATATTGTGCGAGATGAGTGCCTGACTTTTTGTATRAATTAATGAAGTTATTTCTGCTTTATCTGCGCTGCCATCGGTAGGTCTGGCGCTGAGCGACAGGCGGTAGACAGCAGCAGCAGCAGCAGCACATCAACATTAATAGCAACAACTCTATCTACCACTGCCAGTAGCACAAGCAGCGGCAGCAGCAGAATTTCTGGCATTAGAGTGCAGGGCACTCAGCCAATACGCTCAGATTTCATTCGATCCTCGTTGTGGCAGCACGTTGGCAATATTACGTCGCGTGGTGAAAAGTGTATATTGAATTTTTTTTCCACAACTTCTACCAAATTGCTTTAGCTAGCAGCAAGTCGAAGTWAAGAAATTCGTTGGTGGTCTTTGCGTCAATGTGCACTTTATTTTTGAATCGTACATAACACAACAGTGATTTACTAACGTGTACGTACATGTTATAAAAGTGTAAAAAAGTACGAAAACAAAACATAGAGTTCCTTGAAATCCGTACGAGGATCAACAACACAACTGCTGCGAGCTATAAACGACATTCATTGGAATTTTCGTGTGCGACAACGACGCTATTCACTTGACGTGAGCGAAGTGTATGTGAAAGAGGCAAAAAATAAATAAATAAATACAAATTTATATATATAAGAAGTGTAAGAAACGAAATTAAATGCGAATCGAAACAAAAACGTAACAAAAGTAGCGAAAAGCGCGTTTAAAGCATAGTGAATATGTAAATAAATGAATGACTGCGAAAAACAACTGCTGAAGATGCTAGTTGAGCGAGTAATTGAGTTTTTTGTTTTTACACGCGTATACTTCTATGTATAGTTTGCATATATACATGTGTATATTTGCATGAAAACAGAAATTAATGAATGAAAACAAACGCGTATCGAGTGCGGAAAATCCAAACATATAATATATTACTAAAACGTGCGTAAAGCGTGGCTACTGAGCAGCGCTAGGCAAAGCAGAATGCAAACAAAAATTTAATTTGCATAAATTACTATGCACAGTGTATCAATGAAACAAATATATATTTGTACAAACATATATTTTATAACAAGAAATAAATACAATTCAAATCAACTGTTTGCCTGCTGCGCCCACAAGTTTTATTAAACGTCACATTTCCACCGACTAACCTTTTCGATTTTCATTTGCAACGCGCACAGCAGCGCGTCAACTGCAGCATAGGGCTCATAAGGGTGCATATACAGCAAATTTTATGTTTGGCACTTGTATATGTGAAGTTGCAAACCAAAAGCAAACGCAAAAATAAAAWTATTCAATAAATCGCTAATCAACATTGCGCACAGGCGACTGTGGTGAAGTATTCGTATAAAAAAAAATCGCCTAAAAATGGTTGCGCCCATCATGGATGGGCTGCCGCGAGTGCCGGACACACATGGCGATGTCGTCGATGAGAAATTATTTTCAGATTTATATGTACGCACCAGTTGGGTGGATGCGCACGTTGCACTCGATCAAATCGATAAGGTAAGTAAATTATCTATTTCCTTTCTAGATAAACGTATTGTGGTGAATAGTACTGCTATCRTTAATTTTTAATGATTATCGTTGGTTTTGGAAGGAATGCCGAATATGCAGCCAAGTTCAAATTTATACCCACAGATATACACATATAAACTGCGCAGACAAACGATCGGTAATAAATTTTTTTGTTGGTTTTAGTGTATTTCAATATAAAAAATATGCGGGTATTTTGTATGATTCTCAATTGTATGGTGAGAACTGAAGAATTGGAACTTCTTGGTAAATTTCTTTATAAGAAAGAAGAACACTCTTGGTAATTAGAAAGTATATTTGGAAAAATTGTGAACATTTACATTATTATAAATAGCGACTTACGCTTGAAATTCCATTTTTGGAATAATTCTTAATGTCTACTATGTCCTAAGAGAACCTATTTCTAGATTGTCCAGCTATTTATAGAGACAGGTCTGAAGGCCCTTGAACAGGGATCACATCACCTCAGTYGAGCCCAGCAAGCTCCAGGAATTTTGCAGAGTGCTGTATTTTTGTGACCATATGTGATATAGGAGAGCGCACAATAGACCATAGGTCGCAGTACAAAGCCTCAAATATTTTCTATCTATCTACCTATCATAAGTGAAGTGAACGGCTAAAGATAATCAATAACACTTGTATTTAGTCTGTCTCTTATACACATCTAGATGTGTATAAGAGACAGCATATGTGATATAGGAGAGCGCACAATAGACCATAGGTCGCAGTACAAAGCCTCAAATATTTTCTATCTATCTACCTATCATAAGTGAAGTGAACGGCTAAAGATAATCAATAACACTTGTATTTAGTACAACTGAAAATGTAGTACATACTTTTTTTCTAAAGCTTCACATGTTTTAGTGAACTGATCYTCAGAGTTTCTTAGCCTAAGTCGTTCCTRAAAGCAGTATTTTTATTATAAAACCGCYAGTTGGTCAAAAATACCGTTAACTTATAACCTTGAGTTCCGGATTCCCCAATTTTAAACGGCCAGCAGTAATAGCTATCCCTCTATAAATTTTTTTTTTTCAAAGAACCTAAAAGTGGAACCATTTCGTTGATTAAATAATTTCTCATACAATTCCTTTATCAGCATCTTAGCAGCGAAGATGCAAATTTATTAATTACTAATTTATTTCCAATTTAAAAGTAAACCGATAAGAATTTTSTGAGAAAAATCTTTATTTCAATATTAGTAAGGAATATTCATCCGGAAGATGAATCATAAAGTAGCTGTGCTTGAAATTTCATTTGTCTTTTAATTTTTTAATTTTCAATAAAAAAGTAAATTGATAATAATTTCTAAGAAAAACCTAATTAGTTTAATTTTAGTAAAAAATATTCGTATTTTTTTATTTTAAATTCATTGTTTTTTAAATTCGGAAACCGATAATTTTTTTATTAAAATTAATTATTTTTTAAATTCCAAAACCGATAAGAAAAGGCTATTTAATTTGTCTTTAGAAAGCAATTTTTATCAGCAAAACCACACTTTAAAATCAGCTGACTTCTAAACACTGTACAAATAAGTTAAACGCCTGCTGCTGCTACTAGTTGCAAGCCTGCTGTTAACAAGCTAGAAGTAAAGAAAAAGTGAAATTATAAAAAACACAAAAACAGTGCAACATTTCAATCAAAGCGCATCGTTYGCTTCTTAAGCGTTGGCAGCTGCAACAAAAGCAGCAGTTAAGGCAAAAATTGTAAATACGTAAACAAAAGAAACTATGCGATTTCTCATAAATAAAAGCTGCCTCCTRCCTTCGCTTTCAGCATATTTTATTGTATTATTTTAGTGTATTTTTTTTGCTGACTTTCCTGCGCCGTGCG
>NW_017537000.1:11907-36497 GCF_001853355.1 Bactrocera latifrons | reverse complement strand
AGTCAGTCAGTCAGCCATCCAGTTAGTCAGTATTGGCAACCAAACAAATCTTTAGCCGTCTACAGTCACACACACAAAAAGAAAAATTTTTTTACATTTGCATGTTCGTTTTTAAGCAACTGTGTGGCAGCCCCATGCGCCCGGCACAACATGGGTGGCCAGTGTCATGTCGCCAGCGCCGRCTGCTGCCCGCTAGCTGCACACTCACTCACTTACTGACTGGTCGCTGGGGCAWTGCTTCCGTAGGCAGTGTAAGCCAGCGGTGGGATTGTCAGTCGGTCGTTGCGGTTTTTGCCGCCTTTACGGATACTCTAAATTTATTTGCGTGCACGTGTGTGTGTGTGTGTGTGTGTGTATGTGCTTTAACATCGTTCAGTAGGCGCTATACAAATAAATATGTTCATACAGTTGTTCGCATATGTTACGGCAACAACAAAAACTAAACAACATCACAACAACAACTATGTAGAGTTTGCATGTATTTTGGGCAACATTATTCGTGCGAKTTAAACGACTCACCAACAACAAAAACAACAAATGCACTTAAATTTTACGTTTGCTGCCACTCCAACTGATCGTCAGCGTCATTGTCGTTGTCAGACGATGATCAACCCAACTGCAATAACAACGAATTTAGCTGTTAGCATGCTTGTGGCCCACACATACCACAAAGGCGTATATCGATATTTGCGCCGATTGTTTGCGCTGTTGTTGCTGTTTCTTTTTGGGAGGGAAATTATACGCTCGCATGCAAAGCAAGCCACACGAGCGCATCATCACACACACACTTATGCCTGTCCATTCTGTTTGTGTATGTAATTATGTCTGAATGCTCATTGAAGATAAACTGAATGGAGCCACCATGAGTGACGGACAACAACAGACTGACTGCAATCACTGCTTGTGGCCCCATGCTCTTGTCAATTGAACGCAGAAAAAAATGCTTATAAAAAAAAAAAAAAATAAAATGAAATAAAAAAAATGTGTCAAATAACAACATACGTATACGTAAGTAAGCACGTTAATGGCTGAGAATGCGAATTTTTTGGTTATTGTCTTGACTTTTGTCGGTCAGTTTGTATGGCAGCTATACACTATAGTGGTCCAATCTAAACAATATATTCGGAAGTTGTAGCGTTATTTTGAACAATACGCTACGCAAAATTTTGTGAAAATATCAGCTCAAATAAAAAAGTTTTTTATACCGAGACTTCCTTTTTATCGATCAGTTTGTATGGCAGCTATATGTTTTAATCTTCCGATTTATAAAATAATATACATATATTATAGCAATAACTTAAGTAAAATTGCATGCAAAATTTTGTGAARATAGCTTCTCAAATAAAAAAGTTTTTCATACAAAAACTTAATTTTTATCTTTCACTTTGTATGGCAGCTACAAGCTATAGTTATCCGATCTGWCCAGTTTTTTCCAAAAATTATAGCACTATTTAAGGACATARTTTGTGCCAAATTCCGTGAAGATATCTCATCAAATAWAMAAGTTTTCCAYACAWAAACTTAATTTYTATCTTTCACTTTGTATGGCAGCTACAAGCTATAGTTATCCGATCTGAMCAGTTTTTTCAAAAATTRTAGCAYTATTTAARGCAATAATTTGTGYCAAATTCCGTGAAGATATCTCATCAAATATAAAAGTTTTCCACACAAAAACTTAATTTTTGTCGTTCACTTTGTATAAGAGCTCTATACTGTAGTGGTCCAATACCGCAGATTCCTACAAATGCGCAGTTTCTAGGGTAGTCATAGAGAGGCGCAAAATTTCAGATCAATAACTCAAAAACTGATCGTGTCTTCGCTAGTTATATGTGTAARCGCCTATAAGTATGCTTGCTCATGTTGTTTTCTGCTTGTTTAKTACAAAACCAAATAAATATCATGCATATATATATAACATACAAATGTGTATACCAGCATCCTGTAGAGAAGACAACGCAATCTGTTTGATAAATGACGTACTAACTCAGCTGTCAGCGGTTTAGATTGCTACCGCCCGCTAAAGTTGCACACACGCCAAGGCAGAAATGTAGCAATTGTTCGTAGCTGTGTGTATGTGTGTATACATTTATGAATATATATGTGTAGTTATAAAAAAATTTTTCATATTTTCAACATGTAAATTGAAAGTTGTATATGTCCGTACCTTGTTTGACTATAGCGAATGTATAAACAAATGTGGATGTATGTATGTAGATGTGTACGTAAATGTATTTAATATAATTAAGTAAAAGCTGCCTGAATTGTGTGGCAACAAGTTGTTGCTTATTATATCCTCGGAAAATTTAAATTTCTAAAAAAAAATTATGCTTCTGTATTTACTACTATGAATCAATTTTCACGAAGAATGGAATTGTTAGATTTGAAAACAAGAAAAAAGGTTCGCCACTCCAAAGCTCCAGCATTTTTAAAGCATTAAAATGTATATAAGAATTTTTTTACCTGATTTTGACGATCAGTTTGTATGGCAGCTATGTGCTATGCGCTCCGATTTGAACAATACGTTCGGAGATTATAGCCCTGGTTTAGCGAATAATTCATACCAAATTTCGTTTAGTTATTTTGTCACATAAAAAGTTTTCCATACAAGGAGTTTATTATTATATTGGTCCACTTTCGTGCTTTTGACAAATGAGCAGCTTTTTGAAAGAAAAAAGACGGTTGTCTAACCTTAAATATACTGCAAGTGAACACAAAACTTTTGTTAAATAAAAATTGCGTGAATGAGTAATACTTGTAGATAGAAAATTGAGGATTTGCACTGCGGCCTATGACCTATTGTGTCCTTTCCTATATCACATATGGTCACAAAGATCCAACACTCTGAAAAATTCCAGGAGTTTGCTGTATCTGACTAAGGTGATATGATCCCTGTCCTCGTAGATGGAGCCTAAGATCTTGAGCTTGCTTCTACAAATTGCTGGTCATTCTAGAATCAGGTGTTCTGGACTTTCCTGTTTCTTGTTGCAAGCCCGACAGTTTGCGTAAGAGACTATGCAGTTGTTGGACAAGTGCTTCCTGATCMTATAGTCCGCAGTATAGAGCGCGACAWGGAGGCGGAATTTGTCTAGAGGGAGATTGGTCATATCTCTAAACCTTGCAAGGGAGGGTACCCTAAGCTGAAGCTGTGATTCGAATYCCGTCCTATACCAATCCACTATCAGCGAAACTTTTATCCAAAAGCGGTTTTGCTGAAGAACTACCAAGCTCCGGCATGGAATGGAAATTTGTATGTATCTGTGTCATCTGTTAGACATAAGTACCGTTGTTTGAAGAGTTTATTTGCATTCATAAAAACATATTAGATGCAAGGGCAAAGGTGGATGGGCATTACCAAGTCTTGGCTTGCATTTGAAGAAAACCGCATGAAAATAATATAAAATCGTCTGGCGATCATTAATCCAAAGGATATCTTCAAAATTATGCTAGATATATTTCATGCCGGCACAACAACAACAAGGGATCCGAAGAACCTCTTATGTTGGGTAGTCGAYAAAGTCTTTTCGTATTTTATCAATAGATGCCGTTGCAGTCGTGYKTGTATWACTTCAGTGTTAACAATCATAAATATACGAGGCAAAATGAACTTTAAGCGTCATATTATTACATATATTATTATTGAGCTTATTAAGTTCAATTCAACGGAATTTCAGTCTTCTCAGAGCTCAACCTGCTAAAGGCTTCACAATTTTCTGCTGAAAACTATTTAACGAAARTAATTCGTAGACGATAATTTATAGCCAAACATAAATTGTTAGTTTCTTCAAATAAATACAACAACAATTACAGTCATTAAAGCAAACATAATGAAGCAAGAAATATTGACACAAACAAGCGCACACAACATGCATGCAACGTAGGAGTCTGTGAAAGCGGTTATAMCTATGAGAATGTTGAGACATTRTAYATATGTATGYATGTATACGTGTGTGCGTGTGGCCATTATAAGGCGCTTGATTTGGCTCATCAACATCTGTTAGACTAACAGCAATTTAAGCCGCATTTGCAACAAAACTACACATATKTGTATATACATATGTATATGTATAGTAGTATGTGCAGCAGTTRGCTCAATAGCTCAGCTATGTGTGTGTKTGTCTATATTTGCGCGCCGTCTTGTCGTAGCACTAATCCCGACATTTTTATCGCCGCACGATTGAGCCATCAAATGCGCGCGCCAGGCAGCCACAACAACGACCTTTGTGGCGTGGCGGTGCGGCGAGTCAACTGGAGCGCTGGCCACGGCAACTTAACTGCTTGTTGCTGTTGTTACGGTTGTTCTTTGATTGCTTGCATGCATTTGGCGCTCGCTCTAATGACGATGGCGAAGTCGTAGTCAAGAGCGTGTAGAAGGCAAACGCCGCTACAATAACAACTACAATAAGCGCGGCTGATATAAGCGCGCACACCACCTACTCGCATTTCCGGTTTTGTGTGTTTGTATATAAATTTTTTTTTTTTCGTTTTGAGTGAATTTCGACTTGCGTTTCAGGTTCACAGATTTTTTCTTCATACCTTTTGTGGTTGCGTGTGTGTGTTAGCGTCCGTCAATTCAGGGGACAAGTCAATTTTCAGTCAAAATACAGGCAACAACATTGCAAATAACAACAGCAACAACAACAAGCACTTTAATAACAATGACAGCAGGCGAATGAGCGTATTTCCAGTTTCCGAAAAATCAAAACGGCGCAACAAATGACTACCTTGAGCAGCTAGAGGGGACAACGTCAACTTATAACCAAGAACAAAAACACAAGCAGATGAGAACGCAAAGCAAAAACAAAATCAAAACCAAAAAAAAAAAACAAAGAAAAAATGAAAATCGAAAACAAAAACAAAACACAGCAGCGAACAACTAACGAACGGCCGTAGGAATTATGAAGATATTAACTTGGCCACACACATACCATCAATGCCCAGAATCGACAACTGTGCCTTGCCGCCACGAAAGGCATTACGAAATGCCAACAGCGCAGCAGCAACAACCACACAATTACAACAACAATAACACAAACGCACACAAATTACAGCAAGCCTAAAGTGAAAGATGGAAATATAGACATTTAGATGGACGGACGGCCGACGACGACCGTTCGCCCCAGCGGCAGTCACTTATTTGTGCGGTTGTCTGTTGTGCCGCCTGTGCCTGTGCCTGTGCGGCGGCCACCGTCTGTGCTGTGCTGTGCCGTGGCGTGCCGGTAAAAGGCGAACACACACAATTTGTGCCACACAAAAACAAAAATGCTCGCACAGTTACGGCACAAAGCATAAAACGAGAAAAACAAAACACATTGTCCAACTAACGAGTAGTGAACGAGCGAAAGATCAAGCGAGCTCCCAAATACAAGTACACACACACACACACTCATGTGCATATGTATGTATGTATATTGCAGGCGGGGAATTACGACCAGGCGAGTGGAGCGCGCAGTCACTGGAAAAACAATAACAAGACAAAACTTTAACCGCGACACAAATCCTTATACCACATACGGGTGACAAAAGTTTCGCGGTCTGAAGAAGATTTGCCGAAAATTTCACAGAATCGTTTAATACATTTTTTGATTACTCGTCAATCGTTAAAAGAACTCGCTACTTCTCATCAGTGCTGTCATAAACGTAGATGACTTTTAACTGTCGATCTCTGTAGATCCATATATGCCACAAATTTCTAAGATGCTGTATCTAATACTTTCCTGCTATTTAGGTACGTAGAGAAATATCGTACATTTTGCACGGAAATAAAATAAGGAACCGCTCCGAATATACCGGTCACAAAATCTTCAAATTTAATGCTTTACTAAAGAGAGTTCCCTCCAAGAAAGCAAAGGAAGTTTTTTTTTTTTATGGTACGTGAGTTCCGTCAAAGAAGGTAAAAGAAGCCTTTGGTTAAGAAGTCGTATTGAATCGATTTCGTGTTATTTCAAATGTGATTGTTTTAAATTAAAGCGACCTCTTCCTCATGTTATATTTTTCCGTTCGAACTGCCCTCCTCACAGTTTTGGTATCTACTTTAATACTAGTGGATCATAAGATTATGATATGGATTATCTTGAGGACAGAAATCCAATTGAAGATCATTCATTGATCTCTAAAAGTGTCGTTTTAGCATGCTTTCAAGTCTCGATTGACAATGAAAATGGTATATCAAGTATAAATTTTCAGTTCGAACTCTTCTTCGACTTTTATACAACAGTTGAAGAGTATTCAAACCTTTTGGGTCGACTTTCTGAAACTATTGGATCTAATGATTGTGATATGAAGTGTCTTGAAGACAAGAACTTAAGTGAAGACTATCATTGATCTCTAAAGCTGTCCTCTGAGCATATTTCCAAGTCTCGATTGACAACGAAAATATAATAGTATATCAGAAATTAGTTTTCTGGTCGAACTCTCCGCCGACTATTGAAACTGTTGAATCTTAAGATCAGTTTTTTCGGTACAATAACTCAGTCTTTGGTACTATTGAATCTTAAGATCAGTTTTTTCGAGACAGTAACTCAGTCTTTCAACTTATTTAATTTATGTAGGAGCGCTTTATTATAACTCTAGAGAAAGTCCTCTCGGAAAACTTTCTTAAATAGTATTTTATGCATTAATTTTCTAGTTGAAGGCATCTTCGGAATTTATTTAATGTATGAAGAGTACACAGTTTTAAAATCGACTGTGACACTGAGGGAACTTAAGAGCACTACGGCTGGGCAGAAACTCAAAAGCAGATCTTGAACTCCTAAGAGACGAATATTCGTATAAGATTTTTCAAACATTAATCGAACTCCCCTACGACTTCTATACAACAGATCGAGAGTCCTTACACTTTTAAGACCAACTCTGTATCTATTAAATCTTATGATGAGTCCTTTAGTTGTTATGATCAGTCCTTTCGGTACAGTAACCTGATCTGTTACTGAACTATAAGAAAYRTYTCTTCCGSATAAYTCTAMAGCTCTTTTACCAACGTAAAAGGTATATCAACGCAACTAACTAAAATGCCGGAACAAKATATTCAAAACAACAATCATGGTTTCTTAAAAAACTGCCGTTTCGACGCCTAGGCCGAGCGCACTGAGGAGCAAGCTCCATATGCGCGCGACTCTTACTTCGTACACACACACATTCACACATACATATGTATAAAATATTATAAGAAAGTACGAAAGTAGTTAGACACGACGGTGTGTGGCAGCCTATAGCTAGGTAGGTAGGTAGGAAGGTCGGTAGATAGGTAGCTAGCCAGGTATGATGCCACACTCAGCGTGCCACCAAATGTTAAACGGCATTGTGTGCTGCTTCGCTTACCTTCTTCGGTGAAGGCAGCCAAGTGCATGTGCCGCAACACTATCTACCTACAACACGGTAAAAGTAAAAATCGAAATAACAGCAGCAACAACAATAACAACATCATATCAGGGCACAACCCGAAAGCAATAAGAAGAATGCCTACAACAACAATARGTACAACAACGGTAATAGTAAATGCCGCGTTCCGGGGCACCAATGTCGATCGGATCGACAGCAACGCGGGCAATGGCAACAACAACGGCAACAGCAACGACAACGGCACCAACGATACGATACGAAAGCAACGGCAAGGCAGGCATTAATATAAATAATAACAACAACCACAGCGCAAACGTTGGGGGCAATAAAGACGTGAACAACCGCACAGCGCAATAATAAAGACATTAAACTGTTAAAAAGCAACAGGAGAGTTGATGTTGGCGGCGACCGCCAAGCAGCAAACGCATACCACTGACATACACACATACATATGTATACTTACATATATGCAACTACAAGCACAATCTGGCAAAGTCAGCAGAAAAGGGAGTCAAGGGAGTCATGTTGTGACGTTGCCATATGAAAAAAAAAAACGAAAAATAAGAAAATTCGAATAAAGCAGATAGTTTTGTATTTGTTGTTGTTCTTGTTGTCGATGACGCTAAAAGTCGGCAGAAAAAAGCATGTTTGTAGATTGCAGCAGCTGCGGTCGCGACCGCACGCGAAAGATGTCGTATCTTAATAGCTGTATGTGGGCGCGTTTTAGGARAAGGTGAACGAAAGCAAGCAAAGACTGTTTGTTACTGAGAAGTCAGCAGAATATTCTAGCATATTAGAGGAAATATTTGTAACGTTGTAATTTCTTTACTTTTTTTTTTGCACGAAAAGTGCGCCTCGCTGTACACTGTTTGTTTTATAGCCATTGCGCGTGCAGTATGGCAACGTATGTACTGTGTGCGCTAAGTGGCAACACTGCTGAGAATAATTTGTTTGGCTGCAAAGGCGTAAACAGTGAATTACCGAAATTTTTGTTGAAGGAAGAAAATTTTTTAAACCTGTTGAGAATTACAGAATTTTTTTTATTAACGGAAAAAGCAAGAAAAACCGTTAACTTCTGGCAGCGCCTAGTTATAATACWCTCAAAGTTCCATTTCTTATAGCATAAAAGCATATAAAAACATTTTTATATAGAATTTGATTAGTCAGTTTGTACGACAGCTTTATGCTTTATTAGTCCGATTTGAACAATTTGTTCGTAGATTGTAGCGCTATCTTTGATAACAATGTATGCCGACTTTCGTTAGGATAACTTGTCAAATGAAAAAGTTCTTCATACAAGCACTTGYTGCCSGTCGGTCAGTTTGTATGGCAGCTATATCCTGTAGTGGTCCGATATGAATAATTTGTGCGTAGATTGTACTTGTAGCGCTTCCTTGGACAACAATGCATGTCGTGACGATATCTTGTCAAACATAAAAGCTTTCCATACAAAAACTCGGTTTTGATCGGTCAGTTTGGATGGCTACTTTACCCTATATTGATTCGATATATCTGAAATAGATATCACTGGATCACAACAATCACACTAGTTGTAAGTTCTTAAAATCAGTTATAAGCTTTCAACCATTTGATCACACTGAGAGACTCGCCGATAATGGCTTCTTATGGGCCTAGGTAGATAATAATTCAGTGATTAGTTTCGAGAGGTTCTGTGCTTCTCAGCTCTTAACAATGAAAAAGTTGCTCCACATTGCGGAGAACACTTCATAAAAGGCCTCACAATTATTGACAAAGCCGTTTTGAGGACGCTCATACCTCTTCATCCTTCTGCAAATCCCACCCAACTTCCGAGAATGCCCTTCCGACTCTAACYTATACTCACGTAGCAAAAACTGTGTTTTGGTAATCTACCCTAGACAGAGGTAACTAATCACATTTATCTTTAAAAATACTAAAATACACACGCAGTACATTGTATATGCATTTTTATTGACCACAAAACCGATCGACGACGGTCCGTACGAATTTGAGCTTCTTAGAAAACACACCGGGCGTTCGTTGCTGCTGTACAGCATACTGAGCAATAAATTCATATAATACCTGCAGRACGCTATTATAGCTGTTGTAAAGATGAAAAAGCAAAAGCAAATGAAGATCAAGCGCGCCTTTGCAGGAAATCCGCTAATTTACGAGTATAACTGCGTTTCGGTTTCGCCGCGTGTGAGCGAAAAATTCAGCTTTTATGAAAAAAATTTAGCTTTTATATGGACCGCAGCTACCACAATCTATAAAAGGCGCAAGCTTAGTTGGTGATCAGTACATATGTACGTAAAAAACAGTGGGCATTTACTCTCATGATTTGTTGATATAATCAGGAATATATATACCATTTGAACAAATTTGAACCGGACTGACAAAAAAAAAAAAGAAATACTATTATAACAAAGGGTATGTGGTATATTCTAATGACTTGTTGATATAATCATGAATAAAGATACATATATGACTTGTTGATATAATCATGAATAAAGATACATATATGACATATCATCTGATCAAAATTGAACCGGACTGACAAAAAATATATTTTAATACAAATATTTATTACCAGTTCTCATTAAAATTGATTAGTTGGATATATACATCGTTATGAAAATATCTTTCTTTACCACATCCTGACATTTTGTTAGTTTTTGAAACGTTACTGATATGAACTCTTAATCAATATTTAAATGGTGCTCTTAAATGTGCTCTTACGCGTGATCGTACGATTTCAATTTGTCGCTCACTTTCATTTTGTGAGGTTTTTGAGAGCGCGCACATACACATACATGTATTTTGATATTTTACATGCACACAACAAATGCTACAACAATCGAGCATATCATCAGCAGCTGTTTCCCGAATACCATACATACATACATACATGTACATATGTATGTACATATTTTGAGAYACTGAAAATTCTTATATGTCAAGCTGGGTGGTCTCATGCTTGTCGTCGTTGTCGTCTGGCAGGCCTGACTGCTTTAAATTGCTTGCTTGCATTGGCATGACAACAACAATAACTCATTCGAAATGCCTATTAAGAATCCATGGCGACACACATGCTCAAGTCACACACACGTACGCATAAAAACACACAGAAATACAAAAAGTAAATGTATCAAGTACTCCTACACAAAGTACACGGCATGTTTTGTACTGAATTTCACTATAATCACCACATTTGGTGMATAAATGTGTGCCTATACACATGCACTTGTATGTATGTATGTATGTTTGTATTTGTTTGTTCTGTCAACAGGCAAATAAAGCTAAATATGCGTGTCATTCAATGGCCAAAGTAATGAAATTAAGACAAACAAAAAATCAATATATGTGACTAACTTGTATAGTTATCCATATCACAATGAAATTTATCGATAACATAATAAATCAATAAACTGCATGGTCAACGATAACAAAATATAAAAGTTATCGATATCATAAAGTTGCATAGTTACCGATAATACAATATAAACGTTATCGATAACAAATCAAAAAGTTATTGATAATACAATCGGTAAACCAAATACAAAATTTTTTTGAAGATATTTATAAAATTTTTCAATAAAAATTATCGACAATAAAATCGATAAACGTGAAGAAAAATTTAGTTTGTATTTTTTACTAGAAATAACCATATGCGATAYGTCACAACATCAACAAGTGATATAATTGAACTCATAGTTATCGATAACAAAATCTATCGATAAGATAACAAAATAATAATTTGCATGGTTATCGCTAACACTATGTAAAAGTTATCAACAACATAACAAAACGATAATTTGCATTGTTATCTATCACCACAACAACAACAATTATTTTTGTTGATACATATCTACATATAAAAACATAACACAAAATTTATCGATAATAAAACCAAAAAGCTTACTTTGCATATTTTTATAAAACTAAAAAAACAATAACAACAAGTTATATAAATGAACTCAATACAAAAGTTTATAACGATTATAACGATCAATAAGTTTTGTAAACAACTAATACCGCATACAACTTAGGAGCTATAAAAGTATGCCAACGGGCTCACTTGGCACTGCTCGCCACCAATATAATTAGCAAATTCTGAGAAATTATTAAATGCTGAGCAAATTCCAAAATTCCAATTTCCTTCCGAATATGCCAATTTTGTTATGTTTATAAGCTCTAGCTAACCAAAATTGTACGTTCGATTCCTTATTAGACACACATTAATATCTGTTTAGGTAGGACTGATATTTSAATTGTATCAACTCTGATGAAGTGTACCAAATTTGTTGTGAAGTCATTAAAATAAAATGATTCCTTTTTTGGCTTTTATTACATTTAAATTCAGGAATGCTTTGTTGATCGAATTTGACGTTTTTGTTTCAACTAAAAATCAAGCAGACCGGATGTAAAAATTTTGCTTACTTTATAACGTTTGGCTTACTTTTATTGGTTCTAAGTTGTAAGCAGTGTTATTTGTCTACAGTAGGCCAAACCGTGTAAAATGGTGAAATGAGAAAACCTCTTATCTTTGTGAGTGGAGTTACCGAYATACAATTTTTATTGAGTTCAATTATATAACTTGTCCTTGTTGTAACCTGTCGCAAACAGTAATTTTTTGTAAAAATATTCAAAGYAAATTTTTCTTCAGGTTATCGATTTGTTATCGATAAATTTTATGTTATGTTAATATGAATAGAATAAAAAATAATTGTGGTTTTTGTATTTTTCGATTGTGTCATCGATAACTTTTTATGTTATCGTTAAATTTTATATTGTGTTATCGATAAGTTTGAAAATAATGCTATATTAAAATCTAGCTTTTGCATAGAAAACGCCTTTACTTCACAAAAGCAGCGCTATAATCCTTTTTATTTTATTTCAATTTGCGTCAATTAATGGCGAAATAACACACGCCGATTTTCAAAGATACATACATAAATATTTTGCGAGACTTGCATAATGAAGAGTTGACCGCACAAACATGCATATAAGCACACATTTGCATATAAGTAAATATACAGTTTTTTGTCAACGCGCTAACTGCTTTCCAACCATTCTATTTATATKTACATACATACATACGTACTTATATACAAATGTATTGGTATGTATGCAGGCGCCCCACCTTTACTAAGGTAGCACAATAACGATAAATGCAGGCGTACGTGCACAAATAGCCTGTAGCAACAGCCAACAGCCTTCCCAAATTACCACAAAAATTCATATATTAGACATTAATAAAAAAAAATCCCAAAAAATATTCATTCAATAAAACATGCACGAGCGCGTTAACGCTGGGCAGTAGCAAACGCCGTCACAAACGGACACACAAAAAATGCCGGTAAGCTATAAAAATAAAATTCGGAATYGCCCCTATCCGACCACTATAGCATATACATATGCAGCTGTCATACAAAATAATTGATACAAATCGAGTCTTTGTATGGAGATTTTTTTTACTTGACTATTTATCTTAACGAAATTTACTAACAATTCTATTTTAAAGGAGCGCTGCAATTGCCGAATATGTGGTTCAGATCGAACTACTATATCATATAGCTGTCATACAAACTGATCGATAAAAATCAAGTCTTTGTATGGAGAATTTTTAATTTAACGAGTTATCTTCAGAAAATTAGGTGCAATTTCTTGTTCAAGGCAGTGCTCCAATCTCCAGCCATATGGTTCAGATCGGCCTACTATAGCATATAGCTGTCATACAAACTGATTGCTGAAAATTAGAAATCAACAGGTATTAAAGTATTAAGCCGCCGAAATTAACGTTTTTTCTTGTTGATACTTATTTTTATATTTTTTCTTCGTTGCTGCTTCATTAGCGTGCGAGTTGTTATTATTGTTGTTGCTGTTACTATTTCTATTGCTCAATCGCAACTAACAAGAATTCAAAATTTACGCTTAATTGAGTTGTTCGCGAAGCCGATATTTATTGCTTGTGTATAAACACAAACCTGCGCACACACATGTATGTATGTATATGCGTGTGTATGTATAGCCATAGCGACAAAACGTGTGCTGGGACACGAGTTGAAATGTAGCCAATACAATTGTACATGAACTCATGTGAAAATAATCGTTTATCATTTTATAGCGTACGCTGTGTGGGGCATTAAGCTCAGCTACACGCTTATAATTATGCAGCACATACATACATACATATGTATGTACATAAGTAAATTATTACAAGGCGCTAGGCGGTGGAGCTTAGAAGCGCTGCTAGTGGGCTTCATTGATACGTCAAAAGTTGAGAAATATCTTGTGTTATTGTTTTTGTTGTTACGTAAGTTGGCTTATATATGTTGGTCTTGTTTTTGTTTAGAAATATATTGTTTTTGTTGTTGTTGTTATGTGGCAAGTTGCTTTTTTTGTTGTTGTTGTGTCTAAAATTAATATTGTTGTTACCAACACTTACATATATGTTTCTTAGATTAATGTTGTTGTTATTGTATGTAACATTAATGTTGTTGTATCTAAAATGAATGTTGTTGTTAGCTTTATCATTAATATTGCGCTTAACATCAATGTTCTTGTATCTTACATTTATATTGTKGTAGCAAACTTTAATTTTGTTGTTGTACCTAACATAAATGTTGTTTTGTTGTTGTTGCTTCTAACGTAAATGTTGTTGTTGTATCTAAGTATTATCCCTGGCATGAATACTGTATTTTACAGCAATGTTGTTGTTGTTGTTGGTGTACCTAACAKAAATKTTGYWGTTGTTGTTGTTGTTGCATCTAACATAAACGCTGTTATTGTTGTATCTAACATGAATGTTGTTGTGGTATCTAACATAAATTTTGTTGTTGTTTTTTGAACTGCTTTTGTTGTTGTTGTTGTGTTTAACATTCATGTGTTTCTTGTGTCTGTAATTAAAGTTGTTGTAGCGAGTTGCCGACTGCCTGTGCGGTCCAGCTATTCAAACTGACAGCCGACAAGTGCGCGCACATCGATTAAACCGCTATAAAAACACATAAATATGTATGTACGCTGAGTTGTATGAGATGTGCGTGTGTGTGCTTTWGCCTTTCTAGCGCTTAATTATTTCTAATTATATTTTTTTCTCTTTTATCTACAATTTTTATGCTTTTACTACAGTCCATTAGTTAGGCCACCAAAACAGTACACATTTCCGTGCATACAAATTTACATACATACAAACATCCATACACATACAATATGTACGTACAAATATAGGTTTAATTATTTGAACATATGTATGTATGTAAGTAGTACACGCTAGCCGAGCAAGCAACGCCGGATATCATCATCAGCATTGCCGCTACTGGGTGGTCCACTCGCTACGCATACACACAAACGCATACGTAGTATGTATGCACGTGTMTGCGCGCTTTCTTTGCTTTATTGCTTCAGATAATGTTTTTGTTGTTCTCTGTTTTTGTTKTTGTTGTTGTTGTTTTTGTATTGTATTATTAGACGCGTTGTAGTGTTATTGCTTTTGGTAGTTCATATATTATTATTATTATTTCGAGTTTTTGTCTTTTACTGCAGTATTGTTATTGTTGTTTTTATTTTTGCTTATGCTTGRCTTTGATTCAATACTATTCATTCAACAGTTAACGAAATAGAAAATGAAAATKACTCGCTTGCTGTACTAAAAGCGAGTAATGCATATTATAAGCATGTGAGAGGTGAGGAGAGAGGTGGAAGCTGATTAGAGATGAGGAAAGATCAGTGATTTTATTACCCAGTACATRTGGGAATGCTGCACATCTGACCGGGCATAAAAGTAGCCACACATACATATGTACTTWTGTCTACACATATATAATATAAGTAAATGTRGATACATATGTACAYACATACATATACAAATTTAAAATTTAAAATTTGTAGGGCAATCACGTTCCTCTCACAAAAATGGATTTTCCATTAGCCTGTGTGGCATTCGTAATGGTTTTTAAATTGGCTGATCTTCGTTCTAATGACAAGTGCTTAATTTTTTCTCTCGTTTTTTGTTGTTGTGTTTTTTTCTTATTTTTTTTAGTAGCATCTTTGATTATCTGTTTTTATAGTTTCATGTTCTAAACATGAGCTTTAAAATGACTAAATTGAGTCGAGTCATGGGAAAATAAAACGTGGGGAAGCAGTAAACTAAAAGGTGCCTCATTAGTATCTGAAGCACGTGCATTCCACTATAGATGTGATATTTRCATAGATATATCTGTACATATGTACAAGTATGTGCATACATTTACATAACCTCTTAGATTGATTGAGCTATCTGTCAATCTTCGACTCACTCGTGAGCTTTTGAAAACTTATTTAAATTATTTTTCACTTAGGAGCATTGGAGATTTCAATAAAACTTTTAGGTTTTGCCACACATATTGCAAGCTATTAGAACAGAGATCCAAAACTCTAGCTGAAGCATTGCTATATTAAAATTTCGATCATCAATACCTTATTTGTATCCGTAAACAGCTTACGGCCCCGCGAGCTTCATTTTATATATTTTTCTTGGCTGGCTACCAATTAGCTTGAGGTAGGAAGGAGTTGGTGACTAAATCTGATCTCCTTCACATATCTACTTTATACGTCTTTCGTGGCTGACTAGCAGTTAGCCTAAGTAAGTATAGCGTTAGAAAATAAGACTGAAGTCCTTCACATGTCTACTTGGCTTTATAGCATTACCGATTTCGTCTACCATATTATCAAGGAATGGCTACTCCAATGTCTGCAGCCTGATGAAGTTCTGGATGTCTAAATTTCCTAAGGTCAAATATTATCTAAAACAGATCTTTTTTGGAACCAGACCATATATAAGATATAACTTGAAGTCGACCAATTTGATAGTAGTAATCTGAGAACAAAATCTTAAATATTTATCTCTTCAAACCCTCTCTCTAACACACCCATGTAACTTCGAATAATCAGAGAATTATCTATATCAAAGGTCTTCTGAGGGAAAACAGTTTCTGTAAAACAGAAAAAAAAAAAAAATAGAGCACTTGCAGTTCCAGCAATCAATCAGCATCTGAAAGAGCATTCCGGCATATCAATGCGACATACCTTTGGTTCGGCCAATCTTTTGCTTGGGGAAGTCATTAACCTCAATTCATCGCTTGGCTGTTTTTAACAGTAACAGAACGTACTAGTTCTAAGATTTAACTCAAGGKAGACCGAAATTAAATAAAATTTTTTAATTAATACCTTTCATTGCGGATGTWTTTTACATGGGGGGTCGCTAGCCCAGTCTTACTTGAGCCCGCCTTAAAAGGGATGTTTTTTGGCTACACAGAGGATACTTGGTCTAAGACCGTTAGTCGCGAACTCAGAGAACTTTCCTTACTTGCGTGAACTTCTACAMAAGGCTCCATTCATTAATGCACCTATATAGAGCTGTGATCCAGCTATTACTATGACGACGAAAATCTAATTACAKCGACGTTCCTTGCAGTTTTGGAAGCCTGTTAATTTTAGTTCTGTTTCCTCAGAAGTAAATTATCTATTAACTTGGGTCTGAGAAAATCTAACCCCAAAATTGTGCTCTCAATGCTTTCAATCTAGTGATCAATCTTCATTCTAAATCACGTGTGATTTTAAATACTAGCATGCCTTCAGAAACAAAAAAATAGAGTAAATGAGTAAAATAGATCGAAACTCAAAAGAAAAAACAATTAATTTCGCACAAAAAAATTAGAAAAAAAAAAAAAATATTAAGATGATGTAAGAGATCACCAAAAGTATGATGTATTACCGATTTCTGCTAATACATTTCTATATAAATAAGAAAGAAATGAAGACAATAAGGACTGTCTCTGCCAAAAAAAAAAAGCAGATATTTCCAATTATGCGCATTGTATTTGCTTTGAAAATAAGACGTCTAAGGTGTATGACCGATCGACCACCTAACGATCGTGTGTGTCATAGTGCGCACGAATAAAACCAAAAAATTCCTCGTATTAGGGATATAAGCACAAAGCAGCAGAGCAACAGGCTCACAGCCTACATGGCAGACATTTCTGGGTAATTGATTTGTGCGCAGAACGTGCATTGTCCTGCGTAGATATCACTATTTATATGTACGAGTGTGTGTGTTGCAGTGTTGTGCGCATGCGTTTGATGAAAGATTCGGGCGATGACACACCAATCGCACCCCCGACAGTTGCGTGCAATGCATGACAACAACAATACAACAAATATGAAAAGATRAAAGGTGTCTACTAGTTGCTATGTGCATTTGCAACGAAACGACAAACACAATTAACTCGGACAAGAGCGACGAAGCAACGACAACTTAATTCCACTGAGTACCGCCTAATCTGCGGAACGAAAGGACGATGTMCGCGCGGTGAGTTTGTGMGTGKTGTATGCTTATGTGCGCTCAATACCGAGAAATTGACGGTAAACAGAAATTGACAGGCGAAGAACAAAAGCAATTAAAACAACAACAACAATTAAAYGTTAGAAAATGCATAGAAATACACCGAAAGGGAGTAGAATTCAACGAATAGGCAGAACGCTATGGCACCAGCGTCGCTGTAGTTGCTAGAGACTTCAAAGAAATGACGTCTAAGTGGAAAATAGGCATATTAGGCATTCTTTGTAGGCGCATCCGCATGCATGTTTCGATGTTGTTTTCTAAGCGAAATGTGCCGCCAGCGGGAGCGAGTGAAATACATACATATTTCGAATTCGGAAAATTGCAACGAAATTAAGACCCCGTATGCGCGCACAGCACGTCTTCAATGTTCGTCCGTTGCAATGCAGGCGCTGTGAGGTGAGGTGTTGCGTGTGCTGCAAAGCGTAGTAAAAGATGAGAAAATTAAGTAAACGTTTTGCAGGCAAGCAGGTAATGAAATGCTGCCGAAACACCATACAAAATAGAGAAGTAATTGAAATGTATCTTATATTCTTGAGTCTGGCGTAACATGTGCTGAATAACAATTTTTTTTCATTTTGGGTTTTGATTCTAATTTTTTGTTTTTTTTTTGGTAGAAAACCTCTGCAAGGTGAGGCGGTGCCTGCAAACACCTGCGCTCTTGTACGTTTTTATAAAGAAATATGCTCTCATTTACGGTACTCCATAATTTTGAGCGATTTCAAGCGAGTTTAAGTTATTGAGTGCGAGTTCTATGTCGGTTAACCAAGACCGATTTATCACAATAGAACTAGAAAAAAAGCATTACAACAGAGTATATAAGTTCACATAATGTTTGAACATCCAAAAGAAAGCGTCGGAGGCAAAAATTATCAGCTGAGTTGATTTAGTCATAGCTCTCTGCCTGTCTGTATATATGTATATGATGAGTTTTTGAGTTTTTGAGATATCGATGATTTATGAAATCCTCWCCACGTTCTTATACCAGCAAGAAGCTGCTCATTTGTCGAAACCGCCGATATCGGACTACTCTGGCATATAGCTGYCATTTACACTGACCGGGTTTAGGCCATAAGTAGGGATTTAACATGCCTCCCCACCATATAGTGATTGGCATTCTATGTAAGCGGTTTCTGCACTAAAACGCTCCCGTCTTTTGGCATGAATTTTCCTTGCTTCGGGACTACTTTCGCATTACTTCAGAGCAAGGYCGAGATGGACCCTATACAGGTAAATTTTTACACTCGCTGGGTGCAGGGATGCCTACGATGGTTGTAGCCAGCATCAAAGTATTTGGCTCACCTTCTATTGACTTTAATTCTTCGGAGCCGGAGAGTCTGCCATGTCCATGTTCCTTTTTTAGGCCTCAAGATGTAACGAACCTTCGACCAGTAAACAAATCCACCAAACTTATGAAAGTATTGATAATTATATTGCACACGAAATTCCACCGGTTGTGACTTACGCTTTACTTATTATATTATATTTTTAAGTCAGCTCTTGCTGTTGGAATCACACTAATTCTTTAATTTTTCTTATATTTACAGGGCAAAGCGCGAGGGAACCGCACCGCTATCTACCTACGTTCAGTATTTCAATCCCATCTCGAATCACTTGGTAGTTCGGTACAAAAGCATGCGGGTAAAATGCTTTTCGTGGCCATACTAGTGTTAAGTACATTTTGTGTGGGATTGAAGAGCGCACAAATACATTCGAAAGTACATCAATTGTGGATACAAGAAGGTGGCCGTTTAGAATCCGAACTCGCCTATACGCAAAAAACGATCGGTGAAGATGAGTTCTCAACGCAYCAGCTAATCATACAGACGGCGCAAGATGCGAATGCGTCGGTGCTGCATCCGCAAGCATTGTTGGCGCATCTGGAAGTGTTRAAGAAGGCGACGGCGGTGAAGGTGCATATGTACGATACGGAATGGGGTTTACGTGATATGTGCAATTCGCCGACAACGCCAAGCTTTGAGGGCCACTACTACATCGAACAGATATTTAAGCATTTAATACCGTGTTCGATAATAACACCGCTGGATTGCTTCTGGGAGGGTAGTCAACTATTGGGACCGGAATTTCCAGTGCAAATACCGTAAGTAGCGAAGTTAACATGTCAAACTATAAGTTAGAAACTTCAAACCTCGGTTATAGTACTAATTACTACGTTATTTTTCGATATCATCCATAGTGGCATTGACAAGCGCATCATGTGGAGCACGATGAATCCGTCGAATCTCGTGCAGACAATGAAACAACAAATGAGTGATCAGAAAATACCATTCGACTTTGATATGGTGGAGCAGTATATGAAGCGTGCCGGCATTACGACTGGTTATACGGAGAAACCGTGTCTGGATCCCAAGAGTGCTGAATGTCCGGAAACGGCACCGAATAAGGATAGTCAGCAACCACCCGATGTCGGTGCTATACTCACCGGTGGCTGTTACGGCTACGCCACCAAGTATATGCATTGGCCGGAAGAGCTCATTGTCGGTGGTGTACAACGCAATCGTTCCAGTCATTTGCGCAAGGCGAAAGGTCTACAAACGGTGGTGCAACTGATGACCGAGAAAGAAATGTTTGATTTGTGGAATGAAAATTATAAAGTGCATCATATCGGTTGGACACAGGAGAAAGCAGCGGAAGTGCTGAATGCGTGGCAACGTAATTTTTCCAAAGAGGTTGAGACGCTATTGAAAAGCAATCGACGTATATCGAATAAGTATGATATTTATGTGTTTTCATCGGCCACATTGGATGATATACTGGCCAAGTATTCCAATCCCAGTCCGATTAGTATTGTAATTGGCGTAATTGCGACGGTAATCTATGCTTTTTGTACGCTTATACGTTGGAAGGATCCGGTTAAGGGACAGAGTAGTGTTGGTGTAGCGGGCGTGCTGCTGATCGGTTTCTCGACCGCTGCTGGTTTGGGTCTTTGCGCGCTACTTGGTATCGTTTTCAACGCGGCGAGTACGCAAGTTGTACCCTTTCTTGCGCTCGGCTTTGGTGTTGATCACATTTTTATGCTCACCGCCGCTTAYGCGGAGAGTAAYCGTAAAGAGCAGACGAAATACATATTGAAGAAAGTCGGACCGAGCATACTCTTCAGCGCTAGCGTGACATCGGGYTCATTCTTTGCAGCCGCTTTTATACCAGTGCCCGCCTTGAAAGTGTTCTGYCTACAAGCTGCTATTGTTATGTGCTTCAATTTAGCTGCTGCGTTACTCGTTTTCCCCGCCATGATTTCTTTGGACTTGCGTCGACGTACTGCCGGCCGTGCGGATATCTTTTGCTGTTGYTTTCCTGTGTGGAAGGAGAAACCGGTAGCGACAGCTATGTGCAACACGCGTTACAACAACACTAGTCGTCGTAATGCTTATGCTGTGAAGAATTGCAACAATCGTACCACTGCCATGTCGGCACAACAGCCACAACTCAAGCACCAAGAGGAAGCACTACTTTCCTGCGCCGAGAAACGCATGCCATCCTTTTCGYTGTCGAATTTTGCTTTCAAATACTATACGCCATTCTTGTTGCAAAGCTGGGTGAAGTTTTTAACAATCAGCACATTCGTCGGTACGCTAGTCTTCAGTTTATATGCCTCGACGCGTCTACAAGATGGACTCGATCTGATCGATCTAGTGCCAAAGGACACAAAYGAGTTTAAATTTCTTAATGCACAAGCATCGATGTTCGGCTTCTATAGCATGTATGCGGTGACGCAAGGAAATTTTGAATATCCCACCAATCAACGTTTGCTGCATGAGTACCATGAGGCTTTCGTGCGTGTACCACATGTTATTAAGAATGATAATGGCGGTTTGCCCGACTTTTGGCTTTCACTATTCCGCGATTGGTTAATCAACTTGCAACGCATATTTGACCGTGAGTTTAGTGAGGGACGTCTAACGCCCGAAGGTTGGTTGCCCAATGCTACAAGCGATGCTATATTGGCGTACAAATTACTCGTGCAAACCGGTTATGTTGATAATCCTGTAGACAAAAGTGGCGTCACACAAAATCGTTTAGTCGACATTGAGGGCATAATCAATCCAAAAGCGTTTTACAACTATCTGTCAGCTTGGGCCACTAATGATGTATTCGCCTACGGTGCGTCACAGGTACGTGCAAGCAAAAACGGTTATACATATAGCGGTAAAATAGCTATAATGTTACTGTTTTCCATATTTTAGGGTAAATTGCATCCAGAGCCACGTCACTTTTACCATACTGCCGGTGAATACGATCTTAAAATACCGAAGAGTCTGCCATTGGTGTATGCGCAGATGCCTTTCTATTTGCATGGACTGAACTGCACATCGGAAATTAAGACACTTATTGGACATATACGTGATTTGAGCGTGAAATTTGAGGCGCGCGGTCTACCAAATTATCCATCAGGTAAGCAGGCGGTGTAAATGTTGCATGAATACCTTTATGCTATAAGATATGTTGATAAAATTTGTTGTGGCAGCATTCATATAATATTTTTTCTTTTTATTTCTTCAATTTACAGGCATACCATTCATATTTTGGGAACAGTACATGACGCTACGCTGGTCACTTGCACTAATACTATGCATTTCRCTTGTCGCTGCTTTCATATTGATCTCAATATTGCTGCTTTCTGTTTGGGCTGCCGTTTTGGTCGTCTTCAGCGTCGTCGCATCGTTGATACAAATATTTGGCGCCATGACAATACTCGGCATAAAACTCTCAGCCATCCCTGCAGTGATACTGATATTAAGTGTCGGCATGATTGTCTGCCTTACAGTGCATATTTCACTGGTAAGTTTACAGCAACACTTTAAATTTTTATTGAACTGGTAGTTAACATTTCATTTCTTTAACAATACAATAGGGTTTCATCACTTCCGTGGGTAATCGCGAGCGTCGCATACATCTCTCCATGCAAATGTCACTCGGTCCACTTATACACGGCGTACTCACTTCCGCTGTAGCCGTATTTATGCTCTCTACCTCGCCCTTCGAATTCGTTATACGTCATTTCTTTTGGTTACTGCTTGTTGTGCTCTGCGTCGGCGCTTGCAATGGACTCGTACTCTTTCCTATTATCTTAAGCATGTGCGGTCCTGAGGCTGAACTGGTGCCACTCGAACATCCAGATCGCATTTCAACACCATCCCCTGTAATGTCGCGTTGCAAACGTGCCAACAAAACGGTGGTGGTGCATGGTGGTCGCTCGTCACGTACCTGCAGCAAGAATATGCATCATCACAAGGATATCAACATTAATGATCCCTCATTGACGACCATTACCGAAGAGCCACCCTCATGGAAATCCTCCTCATCATCCATACAAATGAATAACGAATGGAATGGCGCCAATATGAATATGAATAATGCGCATTATGCTACAAATGGCGCGCCACAACAAATGAATAATTACAACATGAATAATTACTATATGCATCGGCAGCAACCGAATTACATGCAGCAGCATCATCACTTTCAGACGACACCATCAGCACCACAGGCACAGCAGCAGTGCACGCAACAAAACATTTATGGTGCGCCCACATTTCTCAAACCAACACATCCAGCACAGCAACAACAACAGCAACATGCGCATCATCAAACGCAGCAGCAGCAGCAGCAGCAGCAGCCAACCCCACCACCAACAACGTCAACACAACACAGCACGCATACGCTTGGTGGGCCACACGAAACGAGTAACTTTCCCGAGTTGCAGAGTATCGTGGTGCAACCGGAAGTCACTGTGGAAACGCACCACTCGGACACGAACACAACAAAAGTAACCGCGACGGCGAACATCAAGGTGGAATTGGTGACGCCAGGTCGCGCCGTGCGTAGCTACAACTTCAGCAGCTAGCGCTCGCGTTTAGCTGAATGTGCGCAATAGGCGCTTTAGTGTAAYGGGTGCATGTATTTATTTCCTTAGTTAAGTAGTAGTTGTAAAATGAAAGCGCTGCTACATTTTGTCCTTACACACAAATAATATCGCTCGAAGTAGTGCATTTAAATAGCATTGGTGGTATAGTGCACAAAAATCACTAAAATTCATTTTCAAAATAAATGCAGGCAAGCAAGGAAATGTCAAATGTCGCACTTTGAAGTATTTGTGTGGTGCTGCCAGCCAACAGCTGAGTTATGTGTACATAAATGTTAAAASAAACATTGTGAATGCTTTGTTTGGCTTGTAGCAATGTTTGTTTTGCAGTGTAAATAATTCCAAAATGGGTTTTTTACTAAAATAAAACTGCATTCAAGTAAAATATTTGTGGATTTAAAAAAAAATTGTGGATTAGTGTAAAAAATATTTTTTTTTTTAATTTAAATTTAACAAAAATAATATTTTCTTTTGAATTTTTTTATTTTCTTTGTCAATAGTTTGTTTGGTTTGTTACAATAATAGTTCCCATTTCCATTTAGTTCCGTTTCGCTTTATTTTATTTTATGTTTTTTTAAACTGCACCATACTAAAATATTTTGAGATTGTGCATTGTTGTAGAAAAATATTTTTAATGAAAAAAATGTAGTTTTTGTTAATTTTATTCTTTGTTTTTTTATTTTTTTTTGTTTTGGATACCCAGCCAATATTTGGTTTGGCTTGTAACCAAAAATAATTTATATTTGGGTTTGTTAAAATTTCTTTAATAAAAAAACTTTTTTGTAGTGGAAAAAAATGTAAAATTTGCATTAGTGTCAAGGAAATATTTTTTATTACATTTTCTTTAATCAATTACATTTTTATGAATTTATAAAATTTGTATTAGTTTCAGAAATTTTTTTTTTTGTTAAATTTTGCATATTTTTGTAGTTTTATTTTTTTCCAATTTGGCATACTTTTTCGATTTTTTATATAATGTATTTTTAATTTTGCATATTGTTTTTAAAATTT
>NW_017537000.1:0-10837 GCF_001853355.1 Bactrocera latifrons | reverse complement strand
CTTATATGAATCAGTTCTAAAATAATAAAGTATACCTACACAATGGCAATTGTTACACATGCAATTTATATTGACATCGATTCAAGATCATATAAATATTAATTGAACTTTTAGTATGCAATATTAATGAATCGTGATACATATCACAACATTATTGAATATATTGAAATCCGGATCCCATATTGTGGATCATGCGATCAATTTTGAACGTCTATCACATTTTGAATACCACATAAATTCGAAATGTGAAGGGGGAGGAACAAACTATTGAAAAAAATTAAACATTATCCTATTTTAATTAAAAATATAAATTTATTAAATTTAAACTAGCACAATTCCTAACGATTTAAAACTGCACTTACGTAAGAAAATGCACATAACTATTAAAGAAAATGTTTGTAAATATTATAGAAATTAAAATTTATTTATAAAAATATATGCTTGTACATAAAAAGTATTGCATTTGCCGCACAAATGAATGTCTAGAAAAGAACTGTCTAGAAAATAACGCTAAAATTACTTAATAAACGCAAAGTATTTCGGCTTGATTTATGTGGAGCAAAATTCGCCAATCGCTAGTAGTAGTATTGAAATGTAAACTATTGTAACTAAAAAGCGTTGAAAATTTTAAATTTTAAAACACATATTTATTACTAAATTAAATTTAATTTATAACGTGTTTAGCTTATAAAAAATTATGCATGAAAAAAAAATTTCGAATTTTTTTCAAATTACATTTGGTAATTTAAAAATATTTACTAGTTTGCGCATAAAATTGTATTCGTATTGCTTTATGGCACTAAAATTAAATATAACGGCATTGCACTTAAGCCAACATAAAATTTACTTAAACAAAATTCCTAACTAGTAATGCTAATACCATAATGTTATATACTATAAAAGTCATTTTCGACTAGCTATCACATACATAGTTTATCGCTATCACGCTTGCAAAACAGTGTTTTAGCGATCTACTTACGAACACAAGATTGACTGCGTCGTTTGTGTACGACGCTTAGTAGTTAATATTTTGTAAATGTTGTTTTTATTTTAATTTTTTTAATTTTTGCGCTTGAAATTCATTTCCAAGTGCATAGTTAATGGTTGTTTAATATTATAAATAATACTATTATTATTTCATAATTTAATTATATTAATTATAAGCAACCCTGTATGTATACCGATACAAGAGCGAAACGATATTTAATAAATTTGATTAGGTATTTTTTCTAAGTGTAGCACTAAAACAAAATCATTGTATTACGTGTGTTCGAAACAAAAAAGAAAATATAATTAAAAACTCTTTCAAAACGAATGTGCTTTGTTTGTGTTAATTATATGTAAGATTTAGCAACACAATAACGAGTAGGCCGCAGGCTTTGAGTAATGCAAGCACTCGCTAAGTTATGCTTTTATTTGCACCAATTCTAAGAACCATGCCGGAAATCTTCCTCTAATGTRTGTTTTCAATAAGAAGGCCAAAAAAAGTAGACTAATGGAGACAGCAAACGATGCCATCTCTTTTCACGCGCTTTTGATATTTCTCTTCAGTAATGTTTGCCGTTTCATCATGGAAAGATATGTATATGAACCAACAACGATTGAAATCATTTAAATTTACTACCGAAATTCGAAGTGGGTAGCATCAAGTTTAAGAGCGCAACRTCCAATTTATGGTCGTCATAATCGTCCTGTCAGAACAACAATTTCAGCGCCTAGTGGAAAAATTTTAATCCACAGGCACAGTACAAAATGTTTCCGTGGCAGTGAGATAAAGCAGTGGCCGTAGTGTCGAGAATATTGCTACCGCTAGCGCATCGATTGCGGAAGACCCAAATCAGTCGCTCACATGTCGTTCGCAAGCGTTGGGCATCTCTGTGACGTCGTTGTGRCAAATTTTGCGAAAGGAACTTAGTCTACATCCTTACAAGATCAMATTGAAGCAAGAACTAAAGCCGCTTGAACACCAGAATCGTCTTACTATATGTTCGTGAATTGGGCTGAACTTAAAAACGATCCGGATTTTTTGCGAAAAATCATATTTAGCGATGACTTCTCCAGCACTMRGTAACACATGATTTTTTGAACAGSAGTTTTTGAGCTGACTGTAGTCCTTCTGTGTGATCGCAAGCAGCTTCGCGATACTGYTAAGGAGTTCSCTCATAGGGTTATTTCTAGAGCGCTGTAGGAGACTCATCATATTTAATAACTTCTTTATGTATTTACCTAATTCGAGCATATGATCTCGCACAATTTAATTTTTTGCCACAGTTTCAGAACTCTCTTTTGGCAGCTTTGGTAGAGATACGTGTTTTTCAACAGACGTTTTCTCTGCCGATCAAGCTAACATTGGTACTCGCGGAAATTGATAAATTTTTGGACATTTGTTCATATTTGTASTTTTAGCTAATGCAATGGAGAAATGGTGGACGATCACATGATTGCAGTCGCTGGATATCAACAGGCAACCCCCCAGGGATCCAACCTGTATCTGACGTATTTTTCAGTTTACTAAGCGACAAAAAAAAAAAAAATCGTTTATTTGTTTACCCATCCTAAGACATACATAAATATATTTATTAATATTTCTCTCGAGCATATAATTTGCCTTCCTTCTTTCATAAAGATTTTATTAGCTTCAGCGGTGTGCTTCTAAATTCTTTCAGTAGTAGTAAAACGCCATTATATGTAACTGTATCGGGTCCATAAACTGCACAAATTTTATTGGCGGCTTGTGATGAATTTTTGCCTTTATCGTAGTGGTACTGTAAATTATGCCGTATTTTCTCTTTATTTTGCTCGATGTTTGCGATGCTATAATTCATGAACGACTTAAAAGAAACGACAATCAATCAAAYACATGTTAGCGCGTGAAATGAGCCTTCCAAAAAGGTATAGAAGGTATAGCATGACCCGATGCGGCGAATAAAACTAGAACTACGCTCTCAGCGCCAATACCGCAAGTCGAAAATACCGCAAGTCGAAAATACCGCAAGTCGAAAATACCGCAAGTCGAAAATACCGCAAGACTTTTTTGACAACCTAATATTAACGTAAATGGCACTGAGACAAAATAATCAACAGTTTGGGAAGGCCATACAAAAAAAAATATGTTCCTGAAACTATGCTACGTTCAGCTAAAGGCATCAGCTATCGAAGCTGAATTTGAATAACGAATCTACTCAAACACATCTTTAAGGAAAGAAAAAACACTACATGTGGTTAGGTAAGTAACACTAAATATGGCTTAAAAACTGAAAGACATGCTTTTAAAGTACAATGATGTTGATTAAAAATTTGGTGAAAAGCTCACGAAGAAGAAAGCATTGTTTCACAGACGTTAAGGCGACAAAAAAAGAATGATCTTGCCAACAATCCTTAAGCCCAAATGATCTTTCAATATAGTTTTTAATGATCCTTCCGATATTCCTAAGATGCCAGTAACATATCTGACTATTAATCATCGATTCTCAAGCATAAATTCCTTTATTTTATTGACATGTTGATTATCAGTTGATGTTGATGGCCGTCATGGACGTAGTTCGTCGTCAATGCGACCCTCTTTGAGTAATTTGTACCAATCAAAAACACTTGTTCGTGACAAATAATTATGACCAACATTCTGAAAGTTCCGGCAGGAGAAATTTTATTTCACAAGAAAAGTTTAATGGAACTTCTCTGCTGAATTATTTTACTCATCGTAAAAATTTCCGAAAGCACCTTATGCACTTCAGAGAGACAGGGCGTATACTAAACACTAATGATTATTTTGATGTGACATTTGGTACAGAAATTTTTCAAAATGTCAATGCTAGCATATCTCCATACTTACCGGTTAATTTTCATAAAATGGCAACGCTAAAATTCTAAGCTTTTAACATATGTATTTATTATTACTTGGAACAAGTATTGAGTTTTTATTTTTGAATCAAAAGCTTAAGCTTTTTTTTTTTGGTAACATGCTTTAATGTTAGTGACATAAATAATCTTAGGTTAAATATAAATTTAACATTTGAAATTTGCTTTCATAATTTTTAATCACAGCTGCWTAATATAACTTAACAACAGCATAAAACGAATTAACACTTCGAAGAATTGCTGCTGTCTGGTTACTTTCTAGTACTTACAAAACTTTCATTATAATTGTTATATGGTTACTTTATAGTTATATGAATAATTTTATGCTTAAACATAAAAACACACATGGTGCATCACTGATATATTTTAATAATTTCATTTATACTCGCTACTGAGCCAGCAAMGAGCGCGCATAACGCAAAGGTACTTAAGAGCAGATTTTTGTACAGCCTCCATTTCCAGAAGCCCAAACGGTCGGGCCACAAATAAACGGTCTCACAGACACTTGGCACCAAAAAGCCTGCAATTTTATAACATTTAATAAATAAAAAATTATTTAAACATTTCAGGAAAAGTGTATAACGGGTTAACGTACCGAGTAATGAGAGAAAGATGGCGCCCACAAGGCTGATGAACGGTTCCAGATTGGGTATGACTGTGGCCACAACGCCACTAATCAATATAATGGCCGTGCGTATCAGTAACTGAGCCCTGCTATGATTCTTTTCGTTAATTTTATGGCTAATATTCTTCCAAAGCGTATCAATCGGTACGTAGAATATCAAACCATAAGTGAAGAGCGAAGCCACAGCGATGAGCAGTTTCGCAGTGTCAGCCAAACTAAGCAAAAGTAATTCAAATTTAATTTAAATAAGCAAAAAATAAATAATAAATGATTTGTAAACATTCGATTGCGTACTTACGGTGTGCCCTCCACCAAATTCAATGTGATGCTGCCTCGCACTTCACTACCAAAACGTGCATAGCCTAAAAAACCGATGGCGGAGTAGAATATCACCACAAAGATCATAGCGCTATTGAGCACACCAGGACAGCCAAGGAACTGTTGCGGCTTCTGCATAGCATTCTCAATGGGCATAACCGAACCAATACCCTCCATGGCGAAGATGGCTGTGGCAAAGTAGAGTGGTATCTGTTCGGTTCTCGCAATCAGCGGTTTGTCTGCGAACACCAACGGCTCGCTGAACAGATAGTATAGCACTATGCCGAATGTGATCATAATGAATATATTCGCAAATGCTGAGAAGGGCACTAGCCATTTTAAATTCCTTATCTGACCAATTAATAGGCAATGTCTGTCTCTTATACACATCTAGATGTGTATAAGAGACAGGTTCAGACCGGTGTCATAGTTGATCACGTCGTGAATTGTTGTGGCAATGAATACCATGTAAACGCACGCGGCCGCAAAATGGGCTGCCATCAATCCGCCATCAATGAGACGTCTGTGAGAAGAGAGAAATTGAAATTTACAATAAATAAGTAAATTTTTGTTATTGTACAAAAGTTGTACTTACTTTGCAACGACTGACCAGGGACGTAGGCATTTTGGACCACCTTCGAAGACCTTCTCGGTGGTTTCCGAAAAACTCAGCGCCGAGATTTTATTATCTCGACAAATGCTTTGTGAGGTTTTTACCTATAAAAATAAAGAAATAAAAATAGTAAGAACTTACCTACAAATTAAGTATGCGCTATTCAGAGTATAACTAGAAAATAAGTTGAGAGCTAAAATTAAATAAATTAATTTATTTGCGATAGGTGGCAACTCTACGCGCRGTTATATTTCGTGAAAGAATAATTGTTTATGTATAAGATACACATATAGCTAAACATTTTACATTTTTATACAATTTTTAATATTTTGCTCAGTTAAAGTTTTTTTAACAGTTGGCAGCTCTAACTTTAATTAAATATAGCACTTCCCTTCAAACTTTKTGGAACTTTTAGTTTTGGCACACAAATTACAATTTGAGCTAATTTTAAGTTTTTTGCATTAGTTGGCAACTCTATCTCAAATAATACTTTTAAATAAATCACTTTCAGCAAAACTATGTAATCCCCTTGATTTTTGCAGGCAAATTATAATTTTCGATTAGTTAAAGTTTCGAGCATTAGATGACAACTCTATCAACTCTATCACAAAATTATTTTTRAAAAAGTTACTTCCCGAAAAAATGTGTACTCCTCTTACTTTTCGCATGCAAATYATAATTTTTAATGAATTTAATTTTCTTGAAGTTTTGAACAAATTACTTCCTGCAAAATTTTTTACTCTTTAATTTTTTAATTTTTAAGAGACGTGTGTAAGGTGGTAACTCTTTCTCAAAATATTTTTAAATAAAACACTTTCTGCAAAACTATGAAAACYTTTTACTTTTTGCATGCAAAATATGTACATATGTATAACAATTATTTAATTTAATTTAATTTTTTTTATTATGTGGCAACTTCATATCCAAATTTCCTAAAATTATAATCGGAGAAATTGAAAACTACTTTCACTAACTTCTTCCATTTAACAATTTCGCAATATTTTTCTTAGATGTATCCAACGATAGTTGGCAACTCTATCATAAAATAGGTTTGAATTCATGAGCCTACTAAAAATTTGTGAAGATTTTCTTAAATATTTCAATTTAAACAATATTTTACCACACATAAACATAAAAAATGGTTTTTTAAAGAGAAAAAAAAAATCTTTATCAATTTGGTTTACGCTCACCGTTTGAATAGGCAAATCCGAGTCAAATTTGATTTTGAGTGTCGTTAAAATAAAGGCTTTGTTCGAAAAGACTACTTAATTTCCTTAGGAAAAGTATATTTACTTACCAAAATATGTACACAATGCGTACAAAGCAAGCCCACGATCAGCGTAGCAACCATACTGAAGAGCAAGCCACCATTGTAGAAAGCCATYGGCATGGAGAGTATACCGAAACCTAAAGAACCTTTAAGCAAATGCACAAAAGCGCCAACTGATGATTGACCATTAACTTCATCGCGATAAAGCTCTGGATTGTATTCATCATCAAGCTGTTTCTTCGCAGTTAGATAAGTTCTAAGAAGCATAGAGGAATGTTTCAAAGATTAGAGACGAAATTAATAAGTTAATTGTAAGAATTTACCTTGAACTGCAGCTGTCTCTTATACACATCTAGATGTGTATAAGAGACAGTCATCAAGCTGTTTCTTCGCAGTTAGATAAGTTCTAAGAAGCATAGAGGAATGTTTCAAAGATTAGAGACGAAATTAATAAGTTAATTGTAAGAATTTACCTTGAACTGCAGTCATTCAGGGTTAATTCAGAGCTTGTGTTCACATTGAGCGAAGATGTCAAATTTACGTTTTCCATCATCTATAGATTACAGAAGGATATATTTGATTATACTATAATCATAAAATTGTTAATTTATTCTACAAAATCTACATCGTCCACACAAAATAATCTCCATTGGCTGAAATACACAACGTTTTTTCCACTCCTCGAAACAGTTGTTAAATTCAATTTCTGGAATATCCTTCAATAGCGATAGAGATTCACGTTTAATATCGTTAATTGTCCGTGTCAACATGCCTCGATTTTTGACCTGCTTTGAGGTAGTTTTTTCTACTTCGCCTCACCTTTGCCACGATATTCGCCCGTTGATGGTCTATCTCCGGGTGGTAAGCGTAGATCCAAGACTCATCACCAGTAATAATACATTTCATGCCAATCTGGTAGTTTGGAATCATAGTTTTATAGACGGTAACGCGACGCTATTTTTCAAAAAAAAAAAAAAAAAAATTGGGTGATTTTTGAAACCCAAAATGGTTTTCTCAGATCCTTCCGATATTCCAAGTAAGTAAGATCTCTGACTGTTCATCGTCGATTCATAAGCACCAGTTCCTTTATTTTATTGACGYATTGATTATCAGTTGATGTTGATTTCCGTCCTGGACTTGGTTCGTCGTCATCGTGTTCTCAACCCTCTTTGAATAATTTGTAACAATTAAAAACACTTGCTGGACGTTTCGGCACCAGAAATGCAATTCCGGATACAAAAATTTAATGGAACTTCTTTGTTGAATAATATTACTTGTAAGCACTGATTATTATTTAGATAAGATTGTCATACCAATCTAGGTCAAAAATAATTCGACGAATGGGTTCTCGCGCGAAATTTAAATTAATAAGCTTTAGTATTTTTGCTCACAGCGTGACAAATTGAGTATACTCCTGGCCGTAGTCTGTCTGTTACGTGAAGTAGTTCTTCGCTTTTAGAAGTATCGGTCTGAAATTCTGCTCGCGTCCTTTACTTATGAAGTATTTTCTCATTTCTCGGAACCGCCAATAAGTGAACTCAAGTCCTTGCATGCAAAACTTTTGTATTTGATAAGACATCTTCACGAACTTTTGCGTAGATTATTGTTCAAGTTAATGAAACATTCAGATTCAGTTCAGCTCGGACTATTAGAGCACATAGCTTGTAAGTACAACTGACTGCGAATACTATTTATTTATCTCAATTCTTTTATTTCACTCCTAAACTGGTCATGCTGATACTGTTTCGGAATAATACTACGGTATTTATTTCTTATTTGTTTGAATTTTTCGTATCGAAAAAAGTTGTTTAAACTTTGTTGCACAGCCTAATATGTGATTAAACTCGACTCATACTTATAATTCGCGATAAATTTCGCACAAACGTAGAAAAATTTGTAGATGAAAGAATTCTCACTGGCAATATCAAAATTCAAAAGCCTGTTTGACGTTTGATATCAATTTACATGCATTCAAAACCGGTTTTGAACAGTGTAATCAATACTTTATACATATATTATCACAAATAGTAATGATAACTAACGGTATTCACTAAAAATTAATTTTGCACAATTTCAGGCACTGCTTTGACATTTTTCGTTAGAGTGACAGCTGGATAAGTTGCATACCTCTGTATGATGTAGTTATTCAATTATTTCTAAAATATTTATTATTTTCAATTTTAACACAATTTTTAAGTTTAACTGCCGTTAACTGTTCGCTCAGACGTATTCTAAATTCTGTACACCAGTTTCGTGTCGACTCGTCTATTTCAGACTAACTGTGTTGATTTTATTTAATATGTTTTCAATACTCTTCAAAGAGCAGACGTTCGCAATACAAATAACAAATACAATATTTTAGCACGTTTGAATTCAGTAAATTTTACAAACACACTCTTGTAAGAAGATTAAGCCAATGCACTTATAACGTTCGATATATACAATATTTGTCGATAACTACATTCTGGAGCTYMYYATAACCWYACAGCACTCGTATGACACCAASRAASTCGKACTAGTRCTTTTAGGAGCAGTGCTGTCGCAAAAATGAAACTTGCACATCATTTATGCAGACTTACTTGGAACTTTAAGGTATACAAAGCATATACATATGTATGTTCCTTAAATTCAATGTTTAGAAAAAAAACACTCGAAACTGCCTCCTTTTGATATGGCATTCCTTAGGATAGGTATGAATCATATAATTCCACATAACTCTCAATTTTCAACGAGTTGATGCAGATGATTCATTATATAGTTCTCCGGGTACCCTACCTTACCTTATCCTATCAAATTACTTGGCTGGTTCGTTACTATCTTAATGCCTTCCTTAAAATCTTCACAAAAGTAAAAAATAGTCTCTATCTGGTATATTTTTTGTTGCTGTATTATATATTTATTGCTATCAAATAATTAGCGCTTCAGTTTAAACTTTCCGATTTAATTTTTAAGTGTCCAGTAAATCAGCTTTAAGTAAGAAGAGCAGCAATATAGTGCAAATAAACTCGAATACCCTCCACAAAAAACGATGTCTAGTTTCACTAAAGCCAGACATTATGTCTCGAGTGGTACGTAARTRATAACAATYTGCCGCCYATATCTTTAATTCGAGTATARACGAGCCKCTCTGAGTCACGTTTTCATGCCACATGTAAWCGGAAGRTTAGYATTGTCTGTCGAGCATATTTACTTGATTTTGTAGTCGTTGGATACCGAGTGGTTGGTTGTGGTGGGCGAGTTCTATTGATTATAATAATATAAACAGTGATAAGTTGCTTAAATTCTTTGTAAAATGAGGGTAATTAAGTGTAATAACYGTTTGCCATCGTTGAGGTTGAATTACAAAAATGGCCGCTGACCTRAAATTTTTTAACGTTAGTTAGCCTTTGCCAAGGTTAAAGCATTTTGACATCGCTTGCGTTTCAATTTGACGGATTATAATCATTTACGTCGTCAGTTTCGTACCTTACGACTTTAGTATGTGACTTTGGATGTGTACGAGAAATATTTTATTACCTAAAACTATGTACATATATGCATATGTCTGACGAAGTCATCGCTTGCGCGGCTATAGCCATGTTAACAACAGCGCGCCAGTCGTTCATCCTCTTCGCTGTGTGGCGCCAATTGGAGAATCTCTGTSTAGCCAGRTCCTTCTCCAGCTGATCTCTTCRAYGGAGTGGAGGTCTTCATCTTCCTCTGCTTTCATCAGCGAATACTCAATCGAAAACCTTCAAAGCTGGAGTGTTCTCTTCTATCCGGAGAACATGGCCGCTGTCTCTTGATTCGCTGAACTATGTCAATATCGYCGTATATCTTGTRCAGCTCATCGWACTCATTTTCCGTAAAACYATCTCTCGAACACTCCTAAGGCCGACTCATTAGATGATGTCATAGTCCATGCCTCCGCAGCATATAACAGGACGGGAATAATGGGGGACTTATAGAATTTGGTCTTTGTCTATGGACAAAAGTTATTCTGTGTTAGATTTCAAGGCTGGTTGTTGGTGTTGATACTGTTGGGGCGAAGAACGACCTGAAGAGATTCAAGAGCTGCCATTTCATCCAGAAAAAATAACGGTTTGTGTAGATTGTGGGCGGTGGAATCATCGGTCGATATTTCATCAAAAATAATGCCGGTGAGAACGTAACC
>NW_017536999.1:257837-276758 GCF_001853355.1 Bactrocera latifrons | reverse complement strand
TTTTATTACGATAAATATTTATTTATTTATTATTTTAATACGATAACCACGACAGAGTTAAAATACACATACATATATGATAATTTATTATAATTAACGACCCAAAATATCATATGTATATCGTATATCACACATGAACACATATGGAATCGTAAACAGAGTTGTTATCGGCCAATGAAGACCAAAGTGGAAATATGGCGTGCAACTTATTAATTCGATTGCCTTGTAAAGTGATTGTATTCCACGCTAATAACCAACTCAACGCAGCCAGTAAATATAATGGCATACAAACAGACACACCGCATGTGTGCTTTTGGAAATGTGACAGGTACTTAGGGCACATTTGGTAAGGAAACATATTCGCCGACAGTAATCGACGCTGTTAATGAAGTAAAATACACACTTATCTAAATGGAAATAATATACATATATTAAATATAATTATCACATACACGTGCGTTTGTATATGTGTACTCGTGGTAATATGTTAATTTATAGCACACCATCATAAATAAATTTTCGATTGCAAAGTAATCAATTGCAGACACACACATGCATAAGTAAAAGTATTTAAAAGCGGTTGCAGATTTGTAAAAACAGAGGGTATGGGTATTTAATTGGTACTATATCATAATATAAAGTTATATACTTAGTACAGAACCTTTCAATTAAGTTATGTAATTAAACGGTCGCAATTTGTTCTCTTGATTAGGAGATATTTTCATTAAAGAATCGGATGTGCGGACAGACCGAAGGACCGACTTTTCTTAGGAAATTTTACTGCACTATTACAAAGAGCTAGAGACCTTAAAAATGTAAACCCATTATTCCATAAAGTGCTGACTATTTATCGAATGCTAGTTATAAATTTAAACAAACTTCTCAGAAATAATTGGTGTATTAGCGCGTAAAAACTATTGTTAGATAAGTACAATAAGAACAAGAGCAGCATTCATAAAAACCACAACAATCACGCTAACTTATAGTAATAATTTAAGCGAGTAACAGGCCTTAAATGCAAATCAAAGCCAGTGTTCAAGCGATTCTGTGAAATTTCGATTAAAAATTAGTATCAGGAGTATATATTATATACTATACATCATAAATGTACATATGCGGTTTTACTCGTGATTTGATTTATAAATATTAAAAAAATGTCTAAATAAACGCACATTCAAACATTAATGGAGAGAAACGGAACAAATAAATTCGTTTAAAGATTTTCCATATAAATGAAATATATGTATGTATGTACACAAGAGTTAGTTAAAACACCAGGCAGATTGTTCAGTTTATTGGTGCCGCGGGAGACCCAGTTCGAAAGATTTGCAGAAAGCAATGTCATAATTAAATGCATATTATGACAACAATAGCTACTGATCATAATGACACAGCGACCAAATCTCATTAGACCATATCAAAATCTACACTGGCTCTGCGTCAAGCACCAAGTGAACGCGTGATGAAGCAACAAGGTTAGAAATAGCACGCACTTTTGTATGTGTTTATGTAGTATGAACGCGATACGATATCGAAAGAATATCAATTGCTATGTAAATGCTCATAAACTATTGACACAGCGGCAATCGTCCAAACACCGTGACACTCGTCGAAAAGGTACACATACATACATTTATAATTCGTGAGTAATTGAAGTATCAGCAAGCGTGCATAAAAAATTATAAATACTCAAATGTATACACATACATACATACATATGTAGACGTAGGCCAACTATGGGCTCTATAAATAATATAATTATCGTGTATGCGCAATCAAATATTTGTGAACGGGGTGACAGCTACGTGTGTATGGAACTGAACTCACCTTTATTGCTAGCTTATACTCACACATACATACATATCAGCAGGTCAGCACCCATTGCCAGTAACACAGCTGGTGTTTGCTTAACCCAACTAAGAGTGCGGTATGCATTTGGAACCCATTGACTGAATTCAAACTAAATACTCAAATAAATGGGTAGAATACGTATGTAAATATGTATATATGTAGATAACGGTTCTGACGAATAAAAGGAATATATGTATTACTACTACTATAAAAGTTATCTATGAATAGAATTGAAAGATTGAGGCATCATAGAAAGCGATTACCTATGCACATAGTATATATATAGTTCATATGTACTTCAGTATTTAGATACATATGTGGGTATGACTTGACATAAGTCTATTAACATTATGACGCGTACTTCACTGCAATCTTAGCTAACACATCTTATAAAATAGGCGTGTTTTATTTAATCGTCAAAAGCTAACACCTAAAACTTCGAGGGGTAAAACGTACTTGACTTATTTAAATTTTTTTGTAAAGTAAAAGTGTTTAAAATGCCGCCAAGAACTGTCAACTATCTTTCAATTTAACAGGTCAGTTGATAAGTTCCCGGCGTACCAAAGCAAAATACATATTTTGGGAAATAATATTTTTTTCCACTTAGTTACCTTCCAGGATGATACTGATTAGGACGACACTCCAACTTCTCAATATCCCTTATGTAGTACGATTTGTCAATTGCATCAAAATAGGCCTCATTTTCGGCGATCACCTTTTCATTCAACATCCCAGCATTCTTTTGAGATCTGAGAGCATTAAATAGTCACTGGGCTCAGATTTGAAGAGTACGGTGGATGTAGAAGAAATTAGATGCCCAATTCATGGATTTTTGTCATTCATTTCACTGAGTAGTGTTGGCTTGGTGAAACAGTAATTTCTTTTTTTTTCAAATGCAAATTTTTTCAAATTTTTCAGCGATTCAGTAGTCAATAAAAATTACTCCATGAGCACCAGAAAATACAGACTCTATAACGTTCCCAGCCGACTGTTAAGTTTTTCAAGTCGTATGAAATGTATCATCCGTTGTCACATATCGACGCACAAACGTTTTCACATGCCTTTATTTAATTAATTTTCACCACAAAACTTATTATTAAAACAGAAACTGAAAACTTAACTTAAAATATAACAGTTTGTACAAGCTTCTAACAGTTGGATGAGCGGTTGAGAAATTCCCTCGAATGCTAATGTGAAGAAAAAACGAAGAACTGTGCCATATGAAATTTTGCTGCCAAAAGTATTGGTTATCTAATTACTATTTTGCATAAACTATTGTGAATTAACAAAAAAAAGATTAACTGTCAATGCTTTTAGCTCAATATACAAAGTTTTACACAAAAATCAGGTAATCTGTATGTTTGTCATAACGTTGTCAATAAATTATAAAAAAAATAGTGAATCTAGTCGGGACGATAGCCAGGCGTTTTGTGAAAATTTAAAAAAAAATTAAGCAAATCGGTTGAGTAGTTAGTAGTAGAGAAAAATGCGTTTAAAGTTTGAGGTACTGAAAAAGCATACAAAGATGGACATACATAGGTAAACGTTGAAAAATTGGCATACTCCTAATCGGCTATGCCTGCTCCGTACAAAACACCCTCGGTATGATCATAGAGCTCGTTCTCGCGTGATCTATTACCCTTGATGTTCGACCGGTGCTTCTTTGAGACCTCACAGTTGCGATCATCCGCGGTATGAATACGCGCCAGGTGTGCACTCCGAGCACTCCGAACGTCGAACCTTTTTCGAAACCTTCCAATGGTAAAGTGGGTTTTTACATTAATTCTAAGGGTATAAGGGAACAGAAATTGCCTACTGGCCCCTTAAGCTTGTTTAGAAGCATATAAATAGTACTTGCACTCTGTCTACATTATGTAGAGCAGACATCAGTATACTCTTTTCTTTAGCTCCCTGCTATATTGTTTATAAGCGAAAGCAAGTAGTTCCACAATAGCACAACAAATTCGACAACGCTAAATAATTTTACAAATTAATTATAATAATTATCTTTAATTTACAACATGTCAGTATTCAACAAAGAAGCCTAATAATAAATTAAAGTAATGAAATTTACTGACATGGATTAATTTTTCTTTTAAATAAATTTGTATTAATTGAGAGTTCCCACAAAGCTGTCAAAATAAATTAATAGCACAATTGATTTATAAACATTTTATCATAAATAAAGTAATCTAGTATTATAGTGAACAAGTTGTTTTGAATTATAAAACTTATACACAAATTTAGACAGAAACGGAATTTTTTCTCGTATGTATGTGATGGCATTTTCTTTCCTACTTATCGTTTTCAATACTTATTTAAAGAATTTAATCGCAAACATAATCGTTAAATAAAAATTTAGATATCTTACTAGCGCCGCTATCTTGTACATTTCTTTACATCATAAATCTACATACATACATACAATATGTTTCCATGCGTTTGTGTGGGCTCATGCTGCTTACTTTATTTACCATTTCCACACAGACTGGTTCGAATTACGTGACGCAATTAATTAAGCCATTTTAACTGTTTAATATATAGAAACAACTAAAACTTAATTACCAACAGCAATAGTCCACACAATGAAACCAAATATCATTTCATGTCAGATATGGTAGCAAAAGACTTTTGAAAAAACACTACTAACACAACAACACTCAGCTACGCTCTTAATAACTGTTCAAAATGCGATGAAACAATAACAAACGATACATTCAAAACGACAACGATGTATTAAGAATCAAGAGACAGCAAATCAAATACTTTTCGACAACAACAAGGTTAAGCTCAATTGCTTTGTAGCGATCAAGAAGCAGTCCGTTAAGTTCGCTATTTAACTATATGCGCATATGTATGTATGTGTGAACATATTTATAGCACATACCCAATTCTAGCCATCAGCCGTTACGCAAATAATGCGACAGCTAACAACAACAGCAGAGATCACCACTTTGCACTTAATTCCGATTTAAAAGAAATACTGAAAAGTGAGGGAGGAATCAATATACTCAATTTTATATGAAACACGCAAACTAAGAAATGAGAAAAACACGTCAACTTCGGTTTCCCTATAAGAACACGATGTTGATCATTCAGTTTAAATATGAGCGCCTTCTTGAGGAAGAGACTACGTTTGCAAAATCTGTAGAAATCTCAAAAACTGAGGGACCAGTTCGCGTATATACAGAATCGACTCAGATCGTCATGGTGATCATATACATACATACGTAGAATTGCTTATGCTTGTTACAAGCTTCGTGGAAAACTTAAAATAAAATTTGTAGTATACAAATTGTACAAGCATTACCAATTTAAACAGCCTAGACTTTCTGCGAAGTCAGCGGATTTTAATTGAAATTGGACTAAACTGAAGTGAGGATAGGAATGACAGCCAGCTTTAATGGCATCAAAAACAATATTAAATATGTGCCAACCATGTGTGGGTAAAAAACGAGATAATCAGTGAACAGTAAGTAAACATATGGGTAGTTTGCCATATACCGCGTGAAAATTCTACCCACTCACGTACGTATACATTGATCATACATCTTTGTTGCGCTCAATCAGCAGTGTCATATAAAAAGGTATATCTGTCCTGCTCTAATATCCTCAATCGACATCTGATGCAGGGTTGCATTTTAAACAGCTGACGCAGGGTTGCAATTTTTTAATCCTACTTTATACATATGTACATATGTATGTATGTATCAATTTGTGCGTATTATATTGGACTGCGCAGTCCAATTTCAAAATACACACACTTTTTTCACGAACCTAACAATTGATATTTGCTGCTTCTGATGATATTACTGCAGCTGCTATTTCCAATTCATTATGATTTACAATGCTAAAGAAACGAATGAAGTAATTATTTACAAATTATTTAAAAAGAATTCACATAAAATTCCTTCCTTTACTACCTTCTTGTTGTTCGTCTTTCAACACTGTTGGCACTATTGACAATTATGTTTTCTCCTTCGCACTCATTCAAATAAATCAAGAAATGAAAGAAACTTTTTCATCACTTCAGGTAAACAAAAAATAACCCGAAAATGTGCGTTGGTGTTAAGGCATAGAGAAAAAATGTGTAGTTATATTGAAATATTTGAACCAAGAGGGTAGCCGTGGTTTGCGAAAAATAAAAACAAGTTGTTGACGAATAAGGCAGTGTGAAAATACTGTAACCGGTCAGAAATTAATTTAATGAACAACTTAAGAGAATAGACTTCACACTCGTTAACACAGCGCGCCGACTTCATTGGCACTCATTTGTGTAACTAGCGGCAATTGAACTAATTAGCAGCGTACCGATTACGGTCGTTGAGGCGACTAATGTCGATATTGCGTGTTGCTAGATAGAGCGAGAGCAGCAAGAGAAACAGTAATGTGAGGAACACAATGCTCGCGACAGACTGCAGCAGCACGACAGTGAACTGAAAATGGCGTTGKGAABCCTACTRCATGAACGTTTGTGAGAGGGCAGCAACATAACAATGGCCGGCAGGTACACAAAACAACGCAGTTGTCCATTTTGCATGTACACAATTTCGTTGTGGTCATACTAATACCTTGCACTTCAATGAAATTTTAATATTTTGTTCAAAGTGAAATTTTTAAGTAAAAAATAAGTAAATAGGTAAATTTATTTGTTTTAAATTATCAATTGTTATTATAAATGATGTAACAGAGCTATTTTATGCWTTTATTTGTAAAATAACGTCAGGTTTGTTAGAGCTCTGAGTAATTTCACATTTTACATATTAGTGGCATCACCACTCTACCTCATCTCTCTATCTTCAATTCTTCTGTCAACTCTACTGTCGTCCTACTGCCGTTGGCAAATATGGCATTAAATTGAAGCTAGCGAGAACGACAACTGTCGGCCTGCAGTCGTGTAGTCGTGTAGTCGTGCAGCTGTCAAAATAGGTCCGTCCATAACAACGTGTGTATTTTAATACTTGACAGATGTCGTTTGCTGTCTGTCGCGAGCATTGTATTCCACACATGAAGCGAACTGCTAAAGTAGAAAGTACTAAAGCAAAACGCTTGATAATAAATGTATTTTTCTGTTTGCATTCAGAATATATGTATGTAGATATTTTTATGTATGAAAGGAAGGAGTAAGAATTACTACAGAGTACTCCCAAATCATTTTAGAAACTTCTCCACGTTATTATTTTGTTAATCGTGTCCTTTTCAAAAGCGAGTTAAATTTGAAATGTATACAAATAAAATTAATGACTCTCAAATTATTAAATTGTGAATACTTCCAACACATTTTAAAATAATTTACATCTCATTATCCGCATAATTGTAGACAATGTTTTATGTTCATTTATTCATTGGCTACTTTCGGGCTTATATCGTCAATAATCTGACAAATATAAAACGGTATAATAAAACAAGTGAAAGAAGTTCCAAAACGCAATGGCTTTTAATTTAGTTTTCAATCACAGTTATTGAATATACAGCTGCACTCTAAATAAGAGTTCATATGCTCATATGTTCATATGTATATAATGAAATCAGTACACTTTCAATCAGGGTATAATTGATGACGCTGCCAGTGGCAGCTTCTCCGTTTTACCTATAGACCATATCCATTTATATTATTTATATGTACGAACATACTTGTATGTATGTACATACTCAGATGGCGCTGCCGCAAATTAGCAAATTGCCTAAATGGAACACGACTCGGCGCTTAATTCACCACAGTTGCACATCGAGAAATCCACAAGTATATCACCCATTATTTACATATACATACATATATACTTATGTACATAAATATCTCTATAAATGGAGGCATGTATTTGGATGCGCGCTGGTTTGTGGTAGTCATTTTTCAATTTGCCTTAGCTGCAACTGTTCGCCATTTGAATGCATTCTACACGGAGCAATTTGCAATTTGAAATGGAATTTGCACATTTGCGGTGGTATGCAGGGCGAACAAACTCACATATGTTCCTATGTATGTATATGTATATGTGCGATTGTAATGCCATTAAATAAATTCAAGTAGGTATGCAAACAGTGCTTGTCTGATCATATACATATGTATGTACCGTTGTATGTGTGACCGCTTGCGCTTAATTGAGTTGCTGTTGCAAGCACACACATAGTGTATTATTGCATGATACTAGACCTTTTATGTGTGTGTGTATATGAAATGCTACTTGCTACTTGCCTTGTGAGCAATAACTTGCAACTGATTATGTTGTTGCACATATTTCTCAGTTTTCATTAATTTTTTCTCCTCTTTACGCCTGTCACACTTAATCTCGCCTTAGCTGCCGTTCAGCAGTTTATATGCAATCGCTTTATTGTTGTTATAGTCACTGTTTTTGCCGCACTCAAACTCATTTTGCATACTCGTAATCGCCTTCCGAGCGACCGCCCGTCCACCCGTCCGCTTGCTCTTATTGGCTTAACTTGTCTCTACACCTTTGGAGCTGCCTCGCTTGGAGCGACTGTATTTTGTATAGACATTTCATTAGCATTGCCCTCCTTTTTACACTTCGCCAGTTGTACAAGTTGTTGCACTAGTGGCATGACGTCGCGCATAAAACGTTGGAGCGAAATGAGCCGCGTTTAGTGCGTGGAGCAACGGTTGATAGCGTTGTTGTTGTTGTCGACTGTCGCCAAAGCTCCAACATGCGAGCTGCAGAGTAGCTTCCGCACTTAAGCGACTTTGAAAATTAATTAATTTTATGTTTTTTCTTTCTGTCGGATTGTTTACAATATCCCAGAAGTCAAGAAACCGCTGCACAGTGTGCAGAATTCTATGTTAAATGTTACAGTTAAAGAAAACAAAAGAAATCAAAATAAATGGTAAAAATTAAAAGATTATTTTCATTACACGAAAACCGCCTGATTAGTTGTTGCTGCTACAAACCATGGACCTTTAAACACTATTTTTCAAAAGAGTTTATATCTCCTTATTCTGGTTCTGGTAAAATAAGCTTGACTTTTATAATGTGATATTCTAAATTTATTTTTATTTGTACGTGTGTATTATTTCCAGATTGCAAAGGAGCAGCATACCTTTTAGACTTCCATTATAAAACTTATACCATTTGAAACTCGAAAATATGCTATAAAATATACCTGAAGTAGTTAAAAAAAAGTCAATTTCTGGTCTGGTATTTGTATGTCATTTGACAAGATATTTTCACGAAATCAATTATTGCCCAAGACCAAGCTACAATTTCCGAACAATTTGTTCAGATTTGGCAACTATAGCATATACATTGTCTAATTTAGGTAAAGATCTTTTATACCCTTTTATGCCACAAGTAACGCACCTGTCAAGGGTATTATGGCTTGTGGACGCCAAAATTAACTTTTTTTATTTCAAACTAAATTATCGTTAGTAATGTGACGTGTACATACAGGCAAATATTTGGTATCACAATAATTGGAATAAATGTGGTAACGAATGTTCACTAAACCAAGTACGATACATACGAAGTTACATATTGACGATATAGATCCGACTAGATTGAAAACATATTACAAAAATATGCTGTTGGGATGGTTTTCGTGATATAATATTTTTTTAACTGCTTAAAAGAATTCTCTGTACTGTATATTATATGGCATATTTGGTTCTCTGTTTATAAAAAGACAGCTCGACTCATTCAAGATAACATAAAGCAACAAAACGGGCACATCCTAAAAGGTAAATTAATATTCAGGGATATAACCATATTTTCAAGAAAGCTGAGATCTACATATATGAAAAAATATATTATCAATTGCTCAAAGCGCGCTACCGGTAATCTCGTTGTTCTTATGAATAGTATGCAAAATCATCGTTTTGTAACAAATAATACTATTTGTATGAATTTATATCATGAATTGATGGTCTCTCTATACTTTACAAACGCAAGCACTTTGCTTTAAATCATAACCGAAATTTAATGAAATTCAAAACTAGCAACTCAATCAAAATTATTCCATCTGCGTCGCATCGCCTATACGAAATCGTAAACAAAAAACGCGTTATTCGCCGAATTAAGCGAAAATGAGGCATCAAAAAAAATATCACGGGTGTGCGGAGAGTATGCGAATGGAAATAAATTTAAAATGCAAATTTCTTGTTATTTTTTGTTCTTTTGCAAGTACCAAATGAACGGCAGATTTGTCAAATGACTCCATTTCAAATCAATTAAGTGTATTATGTGCTTTTTTGCTATGCTCACGCGCAAAACAACAAAAAACACCGTTTGTGTGTGCATATGTGTGCCTGGAACAAGTATGGACGAATAGCAAGCGATATTCGAACGACGACGGTCAGACAAGCAATTAAACAGCTTCCCACTGGTTTCCTTTGGCAGCTTTGCGATCGTCTTGAACGACAAATGAAACTTGCACGACTTGTTTGCCAAAGCTGAGGAGCAAATGCAGTTCGGTCAACTAATAAATTTATTAGCGAGGCGGTGAGCGTTACTGCTGCTTGAGTAATACAAACACTTACCCAATGGAGTGGTCACACAAGCACTCATACACATGCGAGTTTGGCGATTGTACTACACATTATTTCTTTACGTTTCCGCTAACGCACTCTGGAATGTAGCCGCACACGCACACAATTACCATTAATGAAGACATTAAAATGTCGGTTTAACCAAAACAAATTAAAGGTGGAATAGTTTTCGGTTGATGGATCCTGGATTGGAGCTTTTCATTAGAGATTACGGTTAATTGAACATGCCAAAGCGGTTTCTCTGTTTGAATAATGAAGGTATTTGTAGTAATTTTTGCTTTTCTGTGATCACGGGCAAAGTCAGTCTGTTAACAAATAGTCAAATGGATATTAAAGGGCCAATGGACTGATGCTAAAAATTCATAAAATCAGTTCAATACTTCTTCCAGCTCTCACATAGCAAAATATTTTCGTTTTTGAATTGACATTCATAAAATATACATATATCGGTCAATATGTATGTATCGTAAAAAAATGAATATAAGTCTGAAACCGTTTCAACAATTATTCCAGTGACAGGATTAATATATATATTTACTGTCAGCACGAGAGAAAGCTCCAACAACCTAACAGAAATATTTTCAATAATCGCCCTGCAAATTTGCAGTCTCATCAACTTGCAACACATTGCCATAAATGGTATATGCGTTGTAGTGTCGCATGCAAACTTCATATGCTAATCCCGGCACGCACGAACTCACTAAATTTGCAACTATAGTCAACATATGTTGTTGGTATTGTATACATCGCATTGTCGGTGTTTGGGTGTTAAAATGCCAGTATGAAGTGTATTGACAGGCTTATGCATTCAAGCCATGCCTCCATGAATGCGATAGTCTAAACTATTTTACTTAATTAAGTGGCAACTCTGACCAACAATAAAAAATATACACTAAATTGTTATATGCCACAATAATTGAAATTACTTTCCCCAAATGAAATAGAAGCACTTTATTTATATTTTTCAATCACACAATAATTAAAATTTTTGAACACGATTCACATTATGCAATAGCGAATAGAGAAAGCTTGTGCATTTAAATGATATTCAGTGTACCTGTGTATATTGTATAAGCGAGTGTTCGAATAATTTACGCATATTTACCCGCACGTTAAAAATCAATATTTTAAATGGGCACTTAATGCCACATGCCACACGCCATATTTGTCATTTTATTGAACATTGTATTTGCTTGGCTGAACGTTGCGGGTAACCAAGCAGAATTATGTGTGTGGGTAATAAATCAAATAAATGTAACATATGTATAAAATATGAATGAGTTAAATGTAATAATTTAATCGGTTGAGTGTTGGCTGCTGACACATAAACCATAACTTTATCAACATTGATATCGCAAATCTAATAATGTGAATGTAAAATTTTAGATTTTTACCAAATCGTAGTAATCTTAGCATTAATTCGAAATTTTTAATTAAGAGCTAACAGAAACAGTTTTCAAGAAGAAACAAGCTTTCTTAAAGAAAGATATATTTTTTATATTAATCGTTCCTTTTGTATTGTAGCTATATACTATCGTAATTCGATATCGTTTCCGACAAATGAGCAGGGTCTTGGGGATATGAATGAGTCGACTCAACACGTCAAGGTGATCTGAAAGATATATATATGTAATTTCGTACCTATGTACAAAAAAATTTTAATAGCATATTATGCAACAATAACACGGCCCCCAATATGTTGTGAATAAAAATGAAGGAACCTTATTTCTCGGGGTAAGCTTATATATAATATAAAAATGAATCACAAAATGTGTTGCTAAGCGCACAACTCAACAACGGCTGGACCAATTTGACCAAATCTTGTTTCCAAATGTTCATTGAGGTTCAAGCATGGTTTTTATGGCAAGAAAATTCGAATAATTGCCGAAAAACCATTAAAAACATCCTTTTCTTTTTCCCATACAAACAAATCAATGATTGTTTGTTAGTAACGCTAAGACCCCGGCTGCACCAATCTTGATGAAATTTTCCGAGGTTGCTCGTTGTAGATCGGGGAAGGTTTAGAAATAAAAACACCTTATAGTTTTCATGAGGAAAAGTCGGAAAATTTGACAATTATAAAAAGCAAATTTTTTCTATACAATTTTTTTCACCTTTTGTTTGTTTTGTTTTTCAATATTTTGATTTGCAATTTTTGAATCGTTCAATTTCGGTCGCTGTCTTTTTTTGTCCGGCTGTTCAAAAGAAAAAATGTTGAAAATTATTCAGTGAAAACTTTATGTGTGTTTCACACAAAGTGATCAATTGCAGATTGAAATTTGTTACGAAGCCACAAACAGGTCACGCTAATATCAGTCGGCGTTCTTTTTGCCATCAACGTATGGCAGCCCATGGCAAGGCAAGGCAAGAGGTACTCCCAGGATGCGATGACATACGTGCGAAATAAGCAAGCGATCGTCACGATGTCACAGCACAATGTCACAATCCTACTTCGGTTTGTATGTTTGACAATAAATGCACGAAATATTACCATCACCAGACGACAATGGCAGAACATTCGACATTAAATTTAGAAGATTAAATATCGAAGTTGACAACACATGGACCGTACTATATTAACCATTATTGCCTAATTCACATTGAAAACTAATATCAATGTTGAGTACTGCAGTTTCGTGAAATCGAAATACGTTTGTAAGTTCGTCACTCAGGGAAGCAACATGGCGGTTATTGATCTTGAACGATACGGTCGATACGTTAACTGCAATAAAACGCTTTGAAGGATATTTATTTTGCGATTCTTGAACGTATTTCGACTGTTGTGCGTCTCGCAGTTAATTTGGAGAATGGCCAAAGAGTGTATTTCAACCCAGAGAAGACAGTACAGCCAGCGGAAACACCGCCAGTAACAAAAGTAACATTTACGAGTTTTTTCTCAACTTTCGTCAGTGATCCGTTTGCGAGAACATTGCTCTGTTTGGAAATACCTTGATATTATATATGGAATGCATCGCCAAAGAAATAGTTGCGCAGAAAGCACGACCAACCAGTAGATTGACATCCAGGTGTGTTATCACGATGCGATAGCTACTTCGAATGCAAATGAAGTTCGCACACTTTTCGCGTCAATTATAGAATACGAATAAAAATGACATTACTGTAGACATTTTACCCATTTGGAAATGGGTCAATTCCGGTTGATACTTTTGGTGGTTTGATATCAATTCCATCAGCCGTTTATCAATTCACGAAAAACGAACTCATCACGAATGTTCGATTGGAAAAATTATTGTAACTATGATACTTTAAGTGCACACGCAATCTTAGCTGCCAAAAATACCGATATTGTTGACTTAAACATATCGATCGTCTTAACAATGAAGACAACGCGCAGAATTATTCAGCGGAAATGGAGTGATAAATTCAACTTTCTTTTCATTTCAAACACACATAATTTCACGCAGGACAACGGCTACTAGTTAAATATTAAAGCTAAATCAGCTAGTTAAATATTAAAAATGAAATGGTGTATTAAGTCAAATAACTCATTGAAGTTTTTCTCAAACTAAACTGTCCCTAGTAATTATGTTCCTCTTTCCCTCATTACTATACTCCTTGCTCTGTCCATCCCTCCACACCGCATTTTAAAACTTCATTTATGGTTTATTTGCTCCTAAAAGTGCATTCACAATACTAATTTGCCCAAATTAATATGGTTTTATTACTTTGTAATGCAGCGCTGCAATGGTAACTAGTTCGGGGAGTTCCAACGGGATACAATTAATAAAAAGCCTCCATTCGACATACAAACATTTGTATAGTTAAGGAGGAAATACGCTATATATAGTTGACTATGAGAGAGTTCGCAACGAAAACAATTTTCCAAATTTCTAATTAAGCAGTGAACAAGTTTCTAATTAATGCAAACACGCATACAGTCGCAGAAACATAAGATCACACTCACACATCTACGTATCTATGCCGCACAGCGCGTAGAACGCAATTGCAGTCGCCTAAAATGGGTACACGTGACTGTACGAAGGCAGCTTCCATAAAATGGCTCTCATTCATGAGCTCGCACGCACACACTCACGCAGCTCAACTTAAACGCCTCCGCCAGCAACTGGCAACAGTTTTATTTGCACTTAATTGCTGCGAAAAGTGCGACCGCCACCCACGAAGTGAACGCTACACACACGCCGCCACCGCTTAATGACGCTGTACTCTTATGTGTGGTGCATGCACGCATATCATGGAAAATGTATTCGCTTTAATTGCACTCAAGGATAAGCGTGGCCAATGGCGGCAATAGCACACTTACGGAGGCGAATTCTACGTCTGTGTGGAGTTTCTCTTTATTGTAAGTGGCGCGCGGCCACAGAAATGGCGCAAGGCTGCCAAGGTCCTCTTTATTAAATGCTGTGTGGCGCGCTCTGCGGTGCCTGCATTGGCTGCGGCTGTTGTTGTTGCTGCATTGGACTGTTCATTATTGCAAATATTTGTTGCAACCGTGTGGCATGCGGCGCATAACTTTACACATTATGAAGTTATTGTAGCGTGTTTGTTAGTTTTAATAAAACAGCATTTGTTTTCGATTGCGGAATTAGTTTCCAAACTAAATATTATAATTACCGATTCAAATTTAAAAAAGCAAGTAAGTAAGAGCTAGCGTCGGGTGTAATCGAACATTTTATACTCTTGCAACTTGCAAGGATTACAGCTGACTAGATACTTTCCGGTGTTGGTGATACTTCGCCAATTTGCACACTATCGTATGAGGATTTAAAAAATGTGTGTGTAAATTTGGGTGATATCGCTTTATTGGTGATCCGATCTGGAAAATTTCTTTAGATAATATTCTATGCCAAATTTTGTGAAGATATGTCGGCACACAAAAAAGTTTTCTACACAAGGACATAATCCCGATCGTCTGTCTCGTTGTTATGACAGCTATGTATATCCTTTAATGGTCTGATATCGGCTCGCAAAATTACCATCTTTGGGAGAAAAGGACGTGTGCACAATTTTAAAAATTGGGTGACTAATTGTCAAGAATCTCTCTATATATCGACTTGGTATGATGTCTTGCTAAAGCAAAATCCTTAGTTTAAATAAGGATAATGAAATGTATTCCGGATTCTATGGGTTGGAAAGGATAAGACAGTAATCTAATCCGAAAAACAACGAGTATATTTAAACATTTTTATTCGCTAAATTTATATATTATTTATCGGTAAAGAACACTTACACGGTCAATATCCGCTTATTTCGCACACACACTTTACAAACCGTCTTATTCCCATCGAGAGCTCGCACTCAATCTTAATTTTCGCTATTTTCCTGTAAATTCTCATTAAGCTAATTATACGCGCAGATAAACTATGAAATTGTTTGAATATATACAAAACAACAACTACAAAAGTGGTACACAAACTATGGAGCGAGGCGAATATACCAGATAGAAGTTAGACAATCAAGCAGATAGCCAAACATTGGCGGGCCATTGAGAGTGGGACCAACCAGGCAGGATGTTTAACCTTCAGCTTGCCGCTTTAATTAATCCCTTTCGTGTGCTCTGTCGCGCACACACACACATGCAACACATGAAAAGCCACTCTGTAGGAAATTTTCCTTCGCTTTTCCTTCAAATCTCGACTATATAAAAACGGACTATTTGTTGCAAGTATTAACCTAAGCAATACTGATCAGTACTGTAGAACTGTCCACAAACTAGTCAGAAAGGACTGTCCGGAAACTAGTAGTAGTCAAATTTGCCAAATTTTCAATATACGTATATGTTTAAAAGTGTTAGAAAAATTTAAAAAGACATCATATAATCAGTTACTTGGTGCCTCAATGCTCACTAAAGTAAAAATGTAGCTTCTATTTCGCAACATTCACAGAAAAATACAAACTAATATGAACAGAGTAGCTACATTTGTATTTATAAATTAAATGTGCCACCCTTTTGAACATAAACACAAACGAAATGGCCTTGTTGACTTCCTTTTCATGCTCTCATTACCTCTCTGGCATTTGCTGTGGGTGTTATGGCTCTGGCAACGGCTGCAGAGTTATTCTACTTTGCTGCTACCAATTTGTTGGCTTCAAAGCGCACTTAAATTAAATATAAAAGCACAAACAACAAAAACAGCAATAATTTAGCCAGCATTGGCAAGACAAGCTGTTTTACACTTTTTCTTTACTTCCCCTACGTGCATTTCATTTGAGTTTCACTTTACTTGTATTTTTATCATGGTTTATTCTTAATTCCCTTTTTAGCTCGCAGAAGTCCTCCCGGCCGTCTGCCGCTGTATGTGCATATAAAAATGTTTAAATGCAGGTACGCTTGGGTGTGCGTATGAGTGAGAGTACACAGCAGTTGAAAAATACTTTCATTACATTTAAAAAGTCATTAAAATTTCACATTCACACAGCAACTTATTCCACTTTTAATTTGGCTTGGCGACGAAGGCTTTCGTCTCACTGGCGTGAAGCAGCTGTGCGCCCTTCCTCTAACTGTCCTTCCGTTAACGGTCTCTAAATATCTGTCGCTCAGCATTAAGAGTTTCCTTGCACATACACACACAAACCCAATTCGTACATTTCTCAAACAACAGCAACAACACCATTGGCGATGGCAACGTCTTCACTCTTCGCTGCTCACTGTGCCAGCCTCTAATTCAGTGGCAACATGAGCGAAAGCAGCAACATCACCATCATCAACATCGTTGCCACTACATTTGCACTCTCAAACGGCATTTCTCTTCATTTTGCTTTCATTTCATTACATTTCAGTTCAGTTCACCGAACAGAACGTTCGCTCCCACTTACGATTATTTCTCTTTGCATGCATGCACCGTTCACCGTTATGCTTGTATGGGTGCCTGCGCGTGGCTTCGTAACAGCAGCGACTCATCTCGTAATCGCTATCATCGTCATCATTAATTGAGTCACTTTTCAATGATGAATGGCATGGCAAAAGCGATGTTCACAGTCAAGCGTTTATCCCTCCTCTTCCGCCACCGTCTTGTCGACCACAATTGTGTGACAGATGAAGCTTGGAGTTTACGCCAATGTGAAAGTGGCGATTGGGCCTTGCAGGATGGTTCTTCTCTTCAGCTGAGGACAATTACTAATATATAAGTGAATGCAAATGTACATGACGTATTGGCATGGGCGTCTGTATATATTATCTCTGGGTTTTCATTGAGGCAATAATCAACTTTATTCTACATCAATTACGAACAGCATTGTTGAGTTGCATGGCTTTGTTTTACGAGAAATAGCACATCTGTCTTTCATTTATAATAGTTTGCTAATGCGAAATTCTTGCCAAAACAAGTGCCAAATATTTATGAAAGTTACTGTGAAATTTACTCCCAGAACTTCAAGCTAATAATTCGGTGGAGTATTATATTCTGTGTCTTTGTCTTGCATTGATGAAAAGAGATGACGTGAGTCTCGTGAATTCCAATGTATAATTTTGCATTACTGAATTTCAAACAAATAAATTCCCATATCCACCTAATTAAAGCCTATATATAAAGAGTATTGTCTTTCTTAATGTACACCCTGTCACTATAGAAAAAAACACTGATGAACCGTCCCTTGTGATAGCACAGCAGTCATATAAAAATGCTCTCTGCTACTTTAATGTATCAGTCAGCCCCATCTCCACATTGCTACCAAAAAACTAGCGCTCACAGTGTGACCCTCAGCTTCAAAGCTTCTACACACTCTCACTTTCTCGTCTCGCGTTCTCTCTCGTCTTTAATGCCTGACTCTAATTAAGTTTAATACGAAAAGTTTTTGCACTGTCAACAAGCTGTTATGACGCAACGGAAGAGATAAATTTACAACGGTTAGTTCCTTGCCTTCCATCATTATGTATTTACCGTTGGACACCACAATGCTACGTTCGTAAGTATGCAAACAACGAAACAAAACAACAAAAGTCGGTGAATATAAAACTGTACGAAATGCGGGGTACTTTTCGAAAGAGGGATTACGCCTAATTGTGTGACAGAAGAAGCGAGCGTACCCACAGTTATGCTTCTTCCAACTGCAACTTCTGTCTGGCACTCACCATTTAATGATTGTGTCGTTACTTATAATTTTTACTTCACTCTGCACAGCAACAAAAAGTTCTGTGGTGTTCAAATTTTGGCAGACCCTCCGTCGCATAGTGGGACATAGCCGGGAATAATTAGATTCGCTCAATTTTTATTAACTTTTTGGACTTAGAATATTTAATCATAAATTTTTCAAATTCAAATATATTTTGACAATTACATTAAAGAGTCAGGATTTGTTGTTCATGTGTTCAAGTAACCACCAACTATTGTAGTTTAAAATGACAGTTCTTTTTTGCAGCTTGCAAAGATTTCCTACCAGAAATTCGACCGAAGGGTACAACTGAAGGTAGCCATCTGCATAATAGGTAAATTTTTAATTTAAATATATTTATTATATTTTGAAATTCTTTAAGTAACCACTGGAATTTTAAATTTAAGTAACTAACTTTTGTACCCAGAACAGTGTTTTTGAACTCCCGAACTCAATTTATGGAAGAGTAGAGATATTTGAAAAGAAGCTTGCTGAACAATGCTATA
>NW_017536999.1:228389-257613 GCF_001853355.1 Bactrocera latifrons | reverse complement strand
CTGGATGCAGCTTCCTCTGACATTTCTTCCGTAAAATTTAGTATTTCTGACGTTTTTTATTAGTCGGTGAACGCACTTTTAGTGATTTTCAACATAACCTTTGTATGGGAGGTGGACGTGGTTATTTTCCGATTTCTATTCTTGAACTGTATATGGAAATGCCTAAGAGAAACGACTTTATACAGTTTGGTTGACATAGCTATAGTAGTTTTCGAGATATGTAGAAAAAAGTTAGTAGGGGGCGGGGCCTTGCCCACTTTTCCAAAAAAATTACGTCCAAATATGCCTCTCCTTAATGCGATCCTTTGTGCCAAATTTCATTTTAATATCTTTATTTATGGCTTAGTTATGACACTTTATAAGTTTTCGGTTTACGCCATTTTGTGGGCGTGGCAGTGGGCCGATTTTGCCCATCTTCGAACTTAACCTCCTTATGGAGCCAAGAAATACGTGTACCAAGCTTCATCATGATATCTCAATTTTTACTCAAGTTACAGCTTGCACGGACGGACGGACAGACATCCGGATTTAAACTCTACTCGTCACCCTGATCACTTTGGTATATATAACCCTATATCTGACTCTTTTATTTTTAGGACTTACAAACAACCGTTATGTGAACAAAACTATAATACTCTCTTTAGCAGTAAAAATAAAGTACAATTAATACGAAGAGGAAACAAATTCAAGAATTACTCTTAAGGTCCAGGCCCAATGCTGGCCGGCTCTACTTGCTTTCGTTGACTTTTCGTACTTTGAATGCTTGTATGAACAAAAAAGCGCTTTGAGATGTTACAAGCACGGTTGCCACTTAACGTAGATTAAAAATTTAAGATTATTGTAAATGGTTAATATTGCGTGCCAATATAGAAAGAAAAACAGTACCGACTGGCAACCATAGTTACAAAATCTTTTGCCAAGCGCTTGAAGAAACAGTACATTTGGCCTCATTGCATAAACTCTGGTATAGTTCTATTCAGTTTTGACAGTTCTCACAGCAAAGCAATTAAAGCATTTAGCCTGGCTCTTTATAACAAGTAAAGAAATGGAAAACTAGCAGAAGATTAGGTGAATCGGAAAATTGCGTTTTTGGCTATTTGTGTTGTGTATTGAACTAAGTCTAATAAAATACTTAACTCTTCTAATTTTTTAAGTTTTCACTTCTACATCCTTTACTTTTAAAAACTATTAACACTCTCTTCTTTTACGTTTTAACCCTTTGCTTGCTTTTTTCTGGATTAGAAACGTGTTAATCAAGAATGATTAGATATTACCACCAATGAGACGTAGTTAACTAACTAACTTCGTAACATAATTTCGAATGCAATTATTATAAAAGTTCGATAGTTCGTTTCATTAAAGCCATACATACATATGTATGTATATAGGCTAATCTCAATTTTTTCTTTATCATTAATAATGTTAGCCCAAAGGGTTTGAAGAAAGAAACAATCTCCAGGAGAATATCTGATCTTTATGCTTCAGTTTTCACTCATCACAGTTTATACTCAGAAACTAAATATTTATTTTTCAAAATGTCGCTGGAAAAAAAGAGAAAAAATAAACAGATTCATTGAATTGTATATGGTATACATTGTATTACTCTGCGCTTACTGTAATTTTATACGCCTTTGTCGAAACAATTTCAAACAAATTAGAGGCGCAAAAGTCCACATTTCATATTTAGTTGATAACACTCACTCACAGTCGTCGCTACTTCTGATTCAGAAACAATTAGCCTCTCAGGTGATATGTTTCATACTTATAGGAATATTTCTGGAAAACATATTATATATACACTACTATTTTTAATCCATAACAAAGAATGGATAATTATTAATTTTGGCATCTGAAACCAATAACTTTACTCGATTTTAAAGATTTATTATAAAAGGAAATTATACAATTTTTAAATATCAGTTGTTAGTTGTCCTTAAATGATTTTCTCAAAAGTATGTATAGATCTGTACCACTGTTGCGCATGACTCTCCTACCATCATCTTTCGCATCAATGGCGATGTTTTAATTACGAATTACTTCGTTTAACTTAAGAATTTCTTTGGTAACTTTTGCAGCCACAACGGTTTCCAGACCTCTCCCCCAAAACAATGTGTGAGCGCATGTATTTGTTAGATAAGTTCAATGCTTCGGTGCCACTCACCAGCAACCAGGACAGCTTCTGCGTGCCATTTTCGCCAATGTTGCATGCATAGCCAATACGTAACGAATCTTAATTGCTTTTTATATTCTTCGCCAGATCTTTTGCACGCTTCTATTAAAAGTAAAAGTAAGCAAGTAAATGAAAATACATTAATGGCAATTAATGTATTTCTTTACAACAGAAAGGGCAATGGGCACTAATTCGCTATTCAAGAGCCAAGATTGTTTTTACTGTTGTCGGTAATGATGTATACGTCACCGGCCTCACCAAAACGTGTATAGTTTTTCCCGCGCTATCAATATGTTTCAGCGAGTTTTCACTGCTTGACAGTTTGGTATTTATTAATCAGAGGTTCTAGAAAAAAGGTCAAATATGCAACGCTTTGAAAAGTCACGCCACTTAAATTGAGTTGTTTTTGGAGAGAAGAAACTTTTTGTTTATGTCGTTAATGAATCGTGTCAGCAATGGCGGTCGCAAAGGCGGCAACATTTGACATTCGCAATTTCCCGAATGCGTCACAATTCCATTTGTTTAGCAATTTATCATCAATTAAAATGAACGGATGTTAAATTCCGCTTATATACATACTAATTTATTGAAGAACTATCCAACACTCACTCGCATTGTTGAAGACAACTCTTTAGCAAAAGGAGCTAAATTTTTGAAGGAAAGTGCAGAGATCGCACACATTAAATGAACCCATGCGAATGACTAATTCAAATGAAAATAAATTACATAATGCCGACTACAGACTAGCAATTTAGACTCATTAATAAGAGAGTGTCCTCTTCTTATGTTGGTCAGAGTTTATTCGCCTTATTTTCACATTGAGACACAACAAAAAGAGAAATTAACAACAAGCAAATAAGATTGATTATTTTAGTACCATCCCATCCCTTTAAAATAAAAAACGTTACTCAATAAGTACGACACCTGACGACCAAACTCGCAGTGATGAGAGCACGTCCTTAGTGCTGTTATATTTCATAAATAATATAATTATTTAAAACTATATTTCCTTTCAAATATTAAGTTCAAATACTAATTGACATTAAAACCAAAGAGAAAATCTGAACAATTTTTATTGGAGGCGGTGAAAAGGAGACAAAAATTTTAAATGCACGTAACCTAGTCTACGTTTAGCCAGTTGCACATAGAAATTTTAAAGCTATTCACAAGTTATTCTATACACTGGTCAATGTTGTATAGTGAACTCACCTGTCTATAGTCTATAGCTAAAGCACAAAAGCCGTTCGAAGTCATCTAAAATTTGTTAGATTGGTCTATTTTTAAGACAACAACAAATACGCAAGTAATGCGGAAAGGGTAAGCGCCGATTATATACCCTATATGTACTTATGTATTTATAGATGTGGAATGTAAATTGTCACATGAAAAAATGTACGGTCTGGCCGAATATGGAAGATTTTTGAAAAATCTGGTACAATGTGCTAATCTATGTTTTACTTTTACTTATACACTCTTAGAAATAGTTGTTTCGAATTATTTCAAACTTGTTTGATTCTTAAATCTTACAACTCTTCTAAGAAAACATAAATTGTTTAATCAAGTTTCCGTCATATCCAAGGGTTAACTCAAGAGTTAATTACAAACACGGTTTAATTGCCGCTGCCACAGTTTGCCGCTGTTTTGAGAGTGCTTTGAAGAAACTTTTGCACTGAACACAACGACACTTAGCAACTTAAGATTTAAAAATTGTTTGTCGTTAGAGAAGCTTTCTTTTTTCATAATTCTGAAATAAAAACTCTAATAAGGCCGAACAACTTTGCGTTAATCTCTGCAAAGCAAAGCCTTTAATTCGCTCCCATAAATTTATTTGCACTTTTATAAACTTTCTCAATGGTTGTTACGAAAATTTAAAGCACCTTCAATTAAACCTTTTCATGGCACTCCCTTTCACAAAGCCAACCGAGGTCAAACTTTTTCTTCAGCACAAAAACACGAAAATGGAAAGGAAATCGTACGCCAGCAAAGGAGAAATAAAAGACGGAAAGATTTATTTTCAGCAGCGCACAAATTGCTCTAAAAATTAATTACATAAATGAGCAACAAACACAACAAAAGCACTTGAAGCACATAGAAACCGAAATGAGTCGAATGAAAATGGCAGCAAAGCAAAAAAACACACTTGTTAAATTGCGTAAAATATTGGCGTTTTTTAGCTTTCGGTGTGGCTTAAAGCCAACTGGGTCGGCGGACCACTTTGGCTGGCTTCGCCTGCGTACATATGTACATACTCGCATATTTAGTATCTTGCTTTTCATGAACTGATTTTTCCCAGGCATTCTCGCTTGTGTTTCACTTAAATGCATAGATATGTAAGGGTATGTACTTGCGTGTGTACACTCTTGAGCATTGTAAACATTTAAAAAATCATCAATCATCCCAAAGCCGTAGCTCGTTAATTGCCCGCGTGTGTTTACAAATATTCATTGGGTACCAGCGCTCACACATACAAACACAATTACGCCTAACGAAATAACACTCACACATAAACAGTACAAATAGGTTTCCCACAAAAGTCTATTAGCCCCACATGCCGTGATTTGTGTCCTTTCTCCTTCGTCCGCCGCAAATGTCGTTGACTACTGCATGTTAAAAAGTCAAGTTAATAGCCAAAAAGTTTAAGTTTTTTACATGAGTCCGAAGTCTGCTGTGACTGAGCAGCCAAGAACAGCGGATGTGTTACGCAAATAACCGAAAGAAATGAGGCCAAACGAAATGATGAAAAAGAAGTGCGAACAACGCTTGTGAATAAAGCGTTCGGTTGTTGCAGGCGAGCTGTCAACTGTGTGTGTGTGCAAATAGTTTCAAAGAGCATAATGCAAATTCGAAGGATTTATTAAGGTACATATGGTGATTATAGTGAAGTGTACATGTGGCCGTACTATTAAGTCCTATAATTTTTATTATTTTTATTTATTTATTTTTTTTTTTTTTGATTAAGAGAAAATTGCTGAATTGATTAGTTCCAATGTCCAATTAACGAATCCAATAAAATAAGTTTTTAATCACTTGCAAAGTTATTTGGTTCTTGATCATTTTTTGTTGATGTTCAAATGTACATATTTATACCCGGAAGAGGCTATATTAATTTCGCCAAGAAGTTCATAACGTCTAGAAGGAAACGTCGGATACTATATAAAATTAGCATAGGATAGATTTGCATGACGGCGGTCTGCCCGTCTAACTGTCTATCTGTATATACGAGAACTAATCTCTCAGTTTTAGTAATATCGATATGACATTTTGCACACATCTTTTTTTCATAAGATATCTAAATTCCAAATTTTTGTTATTTCAAAGATATACATATATTTTACAAAGAATTTGTGAAAATGTCAAAGGAAAATTTTAAAAACTCGACCATTATGACAAAATTTCCTGCAGGCCTTCGGAAGCAAGTTGAATGCGCGAGCTTCTTACTAAATTATCGAAAAGAAATAAATGCGTGTATTAATTAATGCTATAAAGTTTTCTTAAATCCAGGGATGTCTAACTCACAATACGAAAAAATTTGATCTAATGGTATGTTATATTAAAGGGAAATATAATAACTAGAAAATGTTTTAAAAATATATTTAATTAGAAAGGATACGCTTGAAATTATGAACAAAAACTTTCTAATGTAAATATAATAATAATAAAAATCAACAATAAAAATGATTATTACAATTATTTAACGTTTTTTAAAAGTCTCCGCCCTCGTATATACTTTTTTTCTAGTGCAAAGTACCTTGAATAAACAACCAACGCCAAAAAAATTACAACTCTTTCAGCAAACAGTTCTTGTTAACTAATAGCGTATTCTACTTCGAAGTCGTGGAAGTTTCTAAAACGTTGTCAACATTAAAATTAACTTGAACACACACTAAGCCAAATAACATGGTACATGGCAATAAAGTTCGACTATTTACCCGAGTACATAACTAAATACCTACAAGATATCAGTTATGTGTAAATGTGAGTAAAAGAAATGTCATTAAATGGGCAAAACAATTCAAAGTTCATAACAAATACATTGCTAACAGGCAGACAATCATAAATACACATACATACACATACATGCAAACACCTCGTAGCAATTTGCACGCAATCTTTTTCCAGCTTACACCCACCTGCACACAGTCCCTTCCGAAGGTATGTGCAACATATAGTACAATCTATGTAACCTTGCGGCATTGAGAAATGAAGTTACGAAAGCGTCAACACTGGCACATGAAGTTATAATATTCGCTTACGGCTTTTCTTGCCACAAAGCCACTTGAAAAGTGTGAAGCTTCGGTGCACAAGCTGGACCCCTTGTAAGTAGAAACCCTCTCCACGGCCGGCACTCACCCGAGAGAGCAAGCGAAGGGCTACAATTGCCATTGCAGAAAACAGCAAATGTTTGTCGCATTTATACTTTGTATTGTTATTGCATACATTTCCATATATATGGACCCTTCATGTGTATTTGTCAGGTTACCTTTCCGTGTACTTCTTACGTAACCGTCAGCAAAATGCATGCCTGTGCGTCTACGAGAGAACTCACATTTAAATATGAGTAAGTACAATTGCGTGCATTAAAAATTCTGCTGAATATGCATATTTAACGCCAGGTAGGTGTTCCACTTTCCAACAACAACGTTTACATGAGCACAAGTATTTGCCAGTGTATTAAATTTAATTCGAAACTTTCGCATAAGGGTGCGTGGTTGTAAGAGTTTTAGAACATGAAAGGATGTGATGCCTCAATCAGATATTGATAAATGATTTTATACATACATACAGACATACATCAATATGTATAAATATATCAGATTTATCAGCGAAGATTTCTGAATATTAATATTTCCTGGAATGACTTTTTACTATATTTTCCCCAAAAATAGAAACATCGTTTAATGCAAATATTTTTTGGTTTATAAGTAAGTATCTTAGAAAATTCTAAAATGTTCCTAAAATGTACTAAAAATAAATCCGTAATCATTTACTGAGACCAATAGTGGACTTAAAGCAGTTCAGCAATGGGGTGTATCTGGTTTCTTTTATTATTTCGTAGAAGTGTGGAACTTCTCTATTTTCATTAATCGATAAGAAACCACATGTAACGAAGTTACGATTGTGTTAGGGGTTGGGGTACCGGCGGTGCTACTCTATCTTATACTGCATCAGTAAAAAAATAATCGGTTATATGTATGAAAAACCGTTATTGTTAATTCATTTACTGTTTTATTCCAGATATAAACAAATAAAAAATATTCGCTAAAGGAATTTTCCTATATTAGTTTTCTCTCATATATTTAAGACACCTATAATATGTATATACCGACTGGAGTAATCGACTACCGATTATATAGACTGAGTAAACAGTTTCTGTTTTCTGGTATATTATAACTTCAATAACTTATTATAGTATTCAGTAATATCAGATTCATTCAGCTGATCTTTAACAATATTTTGCGAGTATTTTTACATAAAGCAAATATAAAAGCTAAGTACTTAACCTCATAAACGGTTTCAGGAAAATAGCAAAGACACATTATTTATAAATAAATATATAATCTACAGTCTTTGTCTGAATTAATTTTATAACAAAAAGTACAGCTTCGCAGAAATTAAGGTGAAAAATTCTGTTTACCTTTGACCTCGAGTATTTTTTTTCACATATTAGAACGCTAATCTTAATTTTAAACATATTTTCAACATATTCACTCACTTTCAGCTTGTAAATTTACGTACCTTCATTTTTATTTCCTGCCTAATATGACCAAATCCAATTGCGTTATTTAATAAAATTTAATTAATAAATTTTTTTTTTCAAATATTATTTATTTCGTTTCATAAATTTTTACTTTAGAAAAATTTATATTTCAAAGTGTGAAATCGAGTTCAAATAAACTGAGATTAGTAGTAATTCGTAATACAAAATATTGATGGAGTAGCCGTCGCTAGTAGAAAGCCGCCTGTACATTAGTCACCTTAAACAATAGGCGTATACATATTTCTACGGACACGAGAACCTTTAGAACAAATGGCACCGAATGAATGCCTTTTTCGAATATGACTACACTCTATAAGAATTTCGCTCACCTTTTCAAATATGTACATACATACATATCGTCAAGTGAAATGCAAAATAACATAACAACATTTTCGGAAATTTATAGATGATACGTAATTTTGAATTTTATTTTGACTATATACAGTATTGGACAAAACTAATGTTAGGGGGTGTATTTTTTATGTCTAAATTTTTTTAAAATATAACAGAACTAGTTGGGCAATTATTATAGGTTACAATTATGTACATATATTAATTTATAAAAAATATAACATTAGTTATATATTCTTTCGATATAAAAAATTTAAAAAAAAAAACTTTTCAAAAGTATAAATCTGTGTGGACAAAACTAAAGCGCCCCCTAGTATTTGTTAGGAAAAATAATAACACGCTACTGTAAAAGTACGTAGACGTTAGCAATAAACTGGTTCAAATATTATTGAGACATTTTTTAAAAAGACTGTTAAAACGTTTAACATTTTTAAAAATATTATTAAAATAAAAAGTGATTGATAAAACGGTTTATCTCAATATAAAATTAGTTAAAAATATTCGGTGAATAGATGAGTGGTGCCCTCCGATTAATAAATAAATTTCAACTCTTATTTGCGACATCTCATCTCGATTGGAGCATTCAGAAATTGAATATCAAGGATAATCCAGGACAAGGACTCAAACCTAACCATTATGTTGCGATCATTAATCATGACGAGTGTAATGTTATGGTCTAAAGCTCCTTCTGTGGGCACGGGATTGAACCTATTCATATAATAAATGGAATAAGGGATCGGATTGTTTACACAAACATTTAAAAAAAACCGGATGCTAATACTATATTCTGAACAGGATATGAAACTATAATGGTGATTTCAGGACAATGATCCTAAGCATAACTCTAGGCATTGCAAAAGTTGGTTGTGAAGTTACAGAGTTGATATTTTATATGTCAAATCCCTCCAGAACTTATGGGAGATCGTTAATTCCAAAATAATAGGGAAAATTCTAAAACCAAGGATCAACCTTTAGAACCTGAACAAATTGCTTGGAATGGCATACCACATGCTATATAGTAATTAATTTAATTTTTCTATGCCTAAAATATGCATTTCAGTCACATAGGCAAAAAGGATTTGCTACTATTTTTTAATTTTGGGATATTATTTTCAAACCGATGAAAGGGGTGCTTTAGTTTTGTCCATATAATTTTTAAACCATAAATGTTTTTGTTGTTTTAACTAATTTAGTTGAAAATTGAAAATTAAAAGCTTTATTTTAATAAAAATTAATAAGCAACCCATTGAAAAACGTCAAAATTTTACATTTATTTATTTATTTATTTTCTTTTTTGTCTGAAAACAGCTAAGTTCGAGCTGAAACATAGTAGGAGGGTACTTTAGTTTTGTCCAATACTGCATGTATATTTATTATTGTAATATTTCAGACCACCTGAATGCGCTACTTATACACAATAATAATCAACTTTCAATTCAACTTTGCCGCTTTCTGCTTGTTGAGCTTCATATTTTGTTGACAGAATTAAAGACACGCACACACATATACACATGCACATATTACTACTATTAATAAAATATACTTCAATTGCTGCATTATATGAGCTCTAACCGATAAGCTCCTTCCTTTCCACTGTTGCTATTGCCGCCTACATACGCATCTACACAGTGTATATATGGTATATGTGTGTGTAGATACATACTATATGTGCGAAGCTATCAAGTACTCAACCGTTCATATCAAGGGATTTATTTATTGTCTGTACGTCATATATGTATGTAAGTGCACTTAAGAATAGCTATAAACTGTCCTAGAAAAGAAATCAAAAAGGCGAAAAGTTGGAGAACGAAGAAAACCGTAAAGTAAAATAGGGCAAAAGAAACGTACAAAGCAAACAGGGAAACATTTAAACGGATATCGTTAAGTAAATAAGGGGACGACAACATTTTCTCTGATCCATCGCAATTTTCAAGCAATTTCGGACTTTTATTTTATAACAACGCTGCGCTCGTTAGACAAATGCTTGGGTGGTTATACATACATATGTGCGTGAGTGAGCATAGCCATTGTACGCGCGAGGGTGGCAGCACGCTTGGTTCGCAACTTCAGTTCGCGGCGTTGTGAAACGCTAGTCAGCAGTCAGCAGTTTAGTTTACATTATGTGCAGATTGTGGGAGCGCTGAGCTTGGGTGAACGTGTGTGTGTGGGGATGTGTGAGCGCTGTGACAATAATAAAGTTACGCTTTCTCAACTGTCAAGGAAATATGACTTGCCATTGCGAGGGTCGTCGGAATGCCGAAGCAAGCGCCAGAATGGGAATTAGATTGAATTCTTCTTGTGGTTGTTTTCGCGGCTCTTTAATACGCCGTTACTTATAAATCTGCAGCACCAAACGTTTACATTGCATTTAGCAATTGCTGTTCAAATTAAAGTGAACTTGTTTACATAGCTCTCGTGATTTGATGAGGAATCTGAAGGGAGATTTATGGAATTTAATATTGCGTTTGCGAATTTTAGCAGATTACAAGTATATTAGTATGTGTATATATATATATATATATATACTTGCGATATGATGACATTTTGAAATAATTATTTCAAAGGCACGTTCAAATTTTATTCCATTTAAGTAATTTTTGGTTGCTCAGTAATAAATGACTTAAGCTTATGTCTAATTTCTGTGGTATCCGCTCAGATATTATACTTCTCTATACCTATATAAACAGGTCTTATCATTAAATAAAAGCTTGCAAAACAAACAAACTTAATTATTCATGTAATAAGTTCTTTAAAGTATTTAGATAATTGTAAAAAAATTTTGCTATCAACGAAAATAATTCATAAATTTTCCAAACAATAGTGTTCTTAACGAGTTTTTAAGTGACCACGTAACCAAACGAAATTTTGAACTTTATACATTGAATATATGGGAGCTTGTAGGAGTATTCACACGATTACACAGTCAAAGCAACTCTGATATTAGCACCGTGAACTATTATCTCAATTTTACCCATTTTTAATAAGTTTGGGTATGTCTTAGGCCAGGTAGACCATTTCGGTCCTTGGCGATATCAGATGGTGTTTAGTTGCTAGGTCCAAGACGAGTAATCATCCTTTAGGATGCCTGCGCTTGGCACGAATTTTAACAGAATCTGCAGCCTCACTATCGATACCTCCTCCAGTGTATTAAACCGGGGAGATGCCAGATGCTTACATCGTAGTCTTGCCAAAGTGGAACAAATGCACAAGAGATGCTCCATTGTTTTTCTGGTGCAATGGCCTACAGTCGTCTTGATCTGTCAGCCTTATTCTGCGAGCAAATGTCGTCACCAAACAGTGATCACTTAATAAAATTTTTATTAAAAATGCACATTATTTTCGGCAAAAGTTTCTCTCCGTATTTCATGAATATATCTCACATTTTTATCGATATTCCCGGTAAAAAGTTAGTATGATCACTATAGTGCTTATATACGGCTTTAGATTTATTTCACCCATATTCACAGCGTATGAAGAGAAATGGCAGAAACCTTTAGTTTAGTTGAAATTGCTTTAGTGGTTTATGAGATATATTTTTCTCATATATTTTTTATTCTCAGAAATATTTCGTTATTTCAAAGTTTTTTCTGTTTCCTAATATAAATATTAATAGCGGTCAACAAATGCATAAAAAATTTCACAATCCTTTAAATAGTTCCATTTTCAACATGTCTCGCCAAATCTGTCACCATCTAATTTATAATAACTTAACTTTCTCGAACTTATTTGCCAAAAAATTACATACATCAACGCAGCAATAAACTACTGATTCAATAATGTCATGCACTCAGAGCCAATTGAGTCAAGTCAATTTTAGTTTTGCTTCATAAAATATTTAAAAGAGTATATATTATATAAGTGAGTATCTAAATAACTTTCTGCAAATGCAACTGCACAAGTTGATATCACAACAAGGTCAGTCAGTCGAAATCTATTACATTCTTTATTCATGGCATACGAAATGGTCAAGTAACAGTTATAACGGTAAAAAACAACCATACTAGCCACAATGTGGGCGTTTTATAGTGAGTACAACAATAACAGAAATTCATGGCACAAAATTCACAAGGACACGGTCAAAAATACACGATGTATTTTAGGAGCACAAGCGCTTATCTATAGCATATGTATATAAAGTAGAGTACATATACTTCTAAAATATATGCATAAGTTCACATGAACGTTGAAAGAATTTTGAAATGAAATCGCTTACTTGAATCTGTAAATTTTTGTTTGATGAATACCAATACTAATCATTACATCGAATAGCTTGTTACTAGCTACAAATCCTTTAAGCTCATTTTCTTAATTTGAGATTTACGTGAAAAGCCTCAAGACCAAGAAATCTTTCTAATTCCACCCAAAATTAATTTCGACTAGAATACAATTGAAGCCAAACAACTCTAATTCAACGAGAAGATTAGCCAATTCGTGCCATTCCTATAGGGATGATCTAGCATACGGCCACTTAGTACCTAGTTCACAGACTAAAGTGTAAAAGACTAAATAAAATCCAAAATAGCGTTTGCATATATTTAAAAGAGTGAGAGACCAGAAAGAACACTGTTAGGAAAGAGGATAATCAGATTGCGAAAGATGAGTCAAAAACAGACCGAAGTTAATTTGTATTGCCACACTCTGATATGCTGAAGACATTGAGCGCGACAGACTGCAAGCGAAATCTCTCAAATATTAATATACACAGGTTCTTACGGACACAGTTATTTTGACAGCTGCACGACTACACGACTGCAGGCCGACAGTTGTCGTTCTCGCTAGCTTCAATTTAATGCTATATTTGCCAACGACAGTAGGACGACAGTAGAGTTGACAGTAGAATGGAAGATAGAAAGATGAGGTAGAGTGGTGATGCCACTAATATGTAAAATGTAAAATTATACACAGCTCTAACAAACTTGACGTCATTTTACAAATAAAAGCATAAAATAGCTCTGTAACATCATTTATAATAACAATTGATAATTTAAAAGAAATGAATTTACCTATTTACTTATTTTTTGCATAAAAAATTTCACTTTGAACAAAGTATTAAAATTTTATTGAAGTGCAAGGTATTAGTATGGGCGAACGAAATTGTGTACATGCCGGCTATGTTGCTGCCTTCTCACAAATGTTCATGTAGAAGGATTCACAACGCCATTTTCAGTTCACTGTGTGTGTGTGTTCACCACATGAAGCATATTTCCGGCATGCGAGGTTACCACTACCATTACATTTTGTACCATTAAGCTAACGAACTCGCTTTCATGTGAGAGTATGCGTGTGTTTGCCTGCAGTTGAAAAGGGATTGTGTGGGCAAGGCGCCTCACAAACTACTCACGTCAAGCCAATTATTTTTATTCCTATTCATATAAATATGTGTGTTTATATGAACTTAGGTAGGTAGGAGAAGGACAATGCCAGGAGGATAAACAAATTAAAATTAAAGTGGCATTTCATTTCCGTTGCAGATAGCCTTTACCTGGCACTCGAAGAACTTCTTTTGTGTTATTTTAGGAACGCTTGTACGCTCATTCGCTCCTTCCTCAATACATGAATATTTTATGCACAATTCTGGAGTTGCCTGTTTAAAAATATTTCTCTGAAATTCACGAGTCACTTGCAAGCAATCCAAAAGCTTTTGGTCCGCACATTTGCCAGCTGTTGCTCAGGGTTTCTCGACATGGTATTTTGAAGGGAGGTAAAACTTTTATATATGCCACAAGCAGACAATACATATATAACATATAAGCGCATATACAGTCTCACCAAATATATTATGCGCACATAAATTATATAACGCCGGAAATTATTCGTGAGCCACCCTGTGGCTGCTGTCACTAATTGATTTCCAGGAAACTTGTCACAAGCGTAACAAAAATTCATTGTAGCCCAAAGCAATTCCCGCATGTCTTTGTATACACGTATGCAATTGTATATGTGCATGCACTACTCGCTCGAGCGCCTTCACGTATACTTTTTAGAATTCGCACCCTTTGATTATGGATGCAAGCTCCTCCTCTCACTTCTGCTGAAATATTTTTTAGCGAATGATTTAAATATTTTATGTTGGCATTTCTGTTAATTAAATTGATACGAAACGTTGTAACACTTGCAAGCACGAAGACCTCAGCGACCTTTTGAGGTGGCTTGCTTAAATACCTTAATATTCTGCATGGAAGGAACACATGATCCCAGCAAAAATGTGTAAGATATCACATTTCGTCTGAACAGTTTCGAAACTAGTTCAATAGAACTGCCTCGCCAAGAAGAACTTAAAGTAGAATAATGTTTTTTAGATTATATTTTTCATGAATTGAATTAAGCACATCTTATTAGGTTTACAAGTTCACTTTAGTTCTATACTTTTCGGCACTTAATATTGGTCACTGAATATATTGAGTATTTTATAACTAGTACTAAACTAGCCATTAGTGCACAATAAACTTGTTAGCTTTGAGCAGCAGCAACTCACATAACTACATGTGTGATCATACAAGAATGTGAGGTTAGGAAATTTTAATGAATTTACTTTGGCATAGTTACGTGTGCTCAATCCACAGTGGTGGTTGCGACTAATTTTGCTTTTTGTTCAATTTTTTGTCTACAATACCTTCGAGGGTGTTCATAAAATTATAGTAATATTGTTATATGTTTCTGGGTCAATTACGCAGTGGGGTGTGTATGAAATTTTATAAATCAAATTAAGCAAATATATCGGCATTAGTTTAAAATAAATTTCCTGATATTATATATATGTGAGAACCTTATGATAATATTTAATATCTCTATCCTTAAAGGGAGCTGCTTAATATATGTAGTTGAAAGTAGTATTCCCTCGGAAATTAGGGTTCAAATATCCCATCTGACGAAATTATTTTTAAACCCAAGAAGAAGGCATTGACAATATTAAAAAATGTTTAACTCCTTGGATTCGCAGTCGCTGCCTTAAATAGCTCACATCTTTTATACTACTTCTTCTTCTTGATTGGCGTAATCACCGCTTACGCGATTATAGCCGAATTAACAACCGCGCGCCAGTCGTTTCTTTTTTTCGCTACGCGCTGCCAATTAGATATTACAAGTGAAGCCAGGTCCTTTTCCACTTGGTCCTTCCAACGGAGTGGAGGTCTTTCTCTTCCTCTGCTTCCCCCGGCGGTACTGCGTCGAATACTTTCAGAGCTGGAGTGTTTTCGTCCATTCGGAAACCATGACCTAGCCAGCGTAGCTGCTGTCTTTTAATTCGCTGAACTATGTCAATGTCGTCGTATATCTCGTACAGCTCAACGTTCCATCGAATACGATATTCGCCGTGGAGAACGCGCAAAGGACCATAAATTTTTCGCAGAACTTTTCTCTCGAAAACTCGCAACGTCGACTCATCAGTTGTTATCATCGTCCAAGCCTCTGCACCATATAGCAGTACGGGAATTATGAGTGCTTATAGAGTTTAGTTTTTGTTCGTCGAGAGAGGACTTTGCTTCTCAATTGCCTACTCAGTCCGAAGTAGCACCAGTTGGCAAGAGTTATCCTGCGTTGGATTTCGAGGCTNATCCTATATTTGCCAACGACAGTAGGACGACAGTAGAGTTGACAGTAGAATGGAAGATAGAAAGATGAGGTAGAGTGGTGATGCCACTAATATGTAAAATGTAAAATTATACACAGCTCTAACAAACTTGACGTCATTTTACAAATAAAAGCATAAAATAGCTCTGTAACATCATTTATAATAACAATTGATAATTTAAAAGAAATGAATTTACCTATTTACTTATTTTTTGCATAAAAAATTTCACTTTGAACAAAGTATTAAAATTTTATTGAAGTGCAAGGTATTAGTATGGGCGAACGAAATTGTGTACATGCCGGCTATGTTGCTGCCTTCTCACAAATGTTCATGTAGAAGGATTCACAACGCCATTTTCAGTTCACTGTGTGTGTGTGTTCACCACATGAAGCATATTTCCGGCATGCGAGGTTACCACTACCATTACATTTTGTACCATTAAGCTAACGAACTCGCTTTCATGTGAGAGTATGCGTGTGTTTGCCTGCAGTTGAAAAGGGATTGTGTGGGCAAGGCGCCTCACAAACTACTCACGTCAAGCCAATTATTTTTATTCCTATTCATATAAATATGTGTGTTTATATGAACTTAGGTAGGTAGGAGAAGGACAATGCCAGGAGGATAAACAAATTAAAATTAAAGTGGCATTTCATTTCCGTTGCAGATAGCCTTTACCTGGCACTCGAAGAACTTCTTTTGTGTTATTTTAGGAACGCTTGTACGCTCATTCGCTCCTTCCTCAATACATGAATATTTTATGCACAATTCTGGAGTTGCCTGTTTAAAAATATTTCTCTGAAATTCACGAGTCACTTGCAAGCAATCCAAAAGCTTTTGGTCCGCACATTTGCCAGCTGTTGCTCAGGGTTTCTCGACATGGTATTTTGAAGGGAGGTAAAACTTTTATATATGCCACAAGCAGACAATACATATATAACATATAAGCGCATATACAGTCTCACCAAATATATTATGCGCACATAAATTATATAACGCCGGAAATTATTCGTGAGCCACCCTGTGGCTGCTGTCACTAATTGATTTCCAGGAAACTTGTCACAAGCGTAACAAAAATTCATTGTAGCCCAAAGCAATTCCCGCATGTCTTTGTATACACGTATGCAATTGTATATGTGCATGCACTACTCGCTCGAGCGCCTTCACGTATACTTTTTAGAATTCGCACCCTTTGATTATGGATGCAAGCTCCTCCTCTCACTTCTGCTGAAATATTTTTTAGCGAATGATTTAAATATTTTATGTTGGCATTTCTGTTAATTAAATTGATACGAAACGTTGTAACACTTGCAAGCACGAAGACCTCAGCGACCTTTTGAGGTGGCTTGCTTAAATACCTTAATATTCTGCATGGAAGGAACACATGATCCCAGCAAAAATGTGTAAGATATCACATTTCGTCTGAACAGTTTCGAAACTAGTTCAATAGAACTGCCTCGCCAAGAAGAACTTAAAGTAGAATAATGTTTTTTAGATTATATTTTTCATGAATTGAATTAAGCACATCTTATTAGGTTTACAAGTTCACTTTAGTTCTATACTTTTCGGCACTTAATATTGGTCACTGAATATATTGAGTATTTTATAACTAGTACTAAACTAGCCATTAGTGCACAATAAACTTGTTAGCTTTGAGCAGCAGCAACTCACATAACTACATGTGTGATCATACAAGAATGTGAGGTTAGGAAATTTTAATGAATTTACTTTGGCATAGTTACGTGTGCTCAATCCACAGTGGTGGTTGCGACTAATTTTGCTTTTTGTTCAATTTTTTGTCTACAATACCTTCGAGGGTGTTCATAAAATTATAGTAATATTGTTATATGTTTCTGGGTCAATTACGCAGTGGGGTGTGTATGAAATTTTATAAATCAAATTAAGCAAATATATCGGCATTAGTTTAAAATAAATTTCCTGATATTATATATATGTGAGAACCTTATGATAATATTTAATATCTCTATCCTTAAAGGGAGCTGCTTAATATATGTAGTTGAAAGTAGTATTCCCTCGGAAATTAGGGTTCAAATATCCCATCTGACGAAATTATTTTTAAACCCAAGAAGAAGGCATTGACAATATTAAAAAATGTTTAACTCCTTGGATTCGCAGTCGCTGCCTTAAATAGCTCACATCTTTTATACTACTTCTTCTTCTTGATTGGCGTAATCACCGCTTACGCGATTATAGCCGAATTAACAACCGCGCGCCAGTCGTTTCTTTTTTTCGCTACGCGCTGCCAATTAGATATTACAAGTGAAGCCAGGTCCTTTTCCACTTGGTCCTTCCAACGGAGTGGAGGTCTTTCTCTTCCTCTGCTTCCCCCGGCGGTACTGCGTCGAATACTTTCAGAGCTGGAGTGTTTTCGTCCATTCGGAAACCATGACCTAGCCAGCGTAGCTGCTGTCTTTTAATTCGCTGAACTATGTCAATGTCGTCGTATATCTCGTACAGCTCAACGTTCCATCGAATACGATATTCGCCGTGGAGAACGCGCAAAGGACCATAAATTTTTCGCAGAACTTTTCTCTCGAAAACTCGCAACGTCGACTCATCAGTTGTTATCATCGTCCAAGCCTCTGCACCATATAGCAGTACGGGAATTATGAGTGCTTATAGAGTTTAGTTTTTGTTCGTCGAGAGAGGACTTTGCTTCTCAATTGCCTACTCAGTCCGAAGTAGCACCAGTTGGCAAGAGTTATCCTGCGTTGGATTTCGAGGCTGACATTGTTGGTGGTGTTTACTCTGGTTCCAAGATACACGAAATTATCTACGACTTCAAAGTTATGACTTGAAGAAATCGCACGATAGGGAGTCGCCTTGTCTGAAACCTCGTTTGGTATCGAACTGCTCGGAGAGGTCCTTCCTGATTCTAACGGAGCTTTTGGTGTCGCGTGTCAGTTTACACAGCCGTATTAGTTTTGGGGCGATACTCCTTTCACGTATCTTTTCCAAGAATTAACGCATGGTGAATATCTGGTCGGCTGTTGATTTTTCAGGTCTAAAGCCACACCGATAAGGTCCAATCATTTTGTTGACGGTGGCCTTTAATCTTTCACACAATACGCTTGATAGAACCTTATATRCAATGTTAAGGAGGCTTATCCCACGATAGTTGGCGCAGATTGTGGGGTCTCCTTTTTTAAGAATTGGGCATGGCACACTTAAATTCCAATCGTTGGGCATGCTTTCGTCCGACCATATTTTACAAAGAAGCTGATACATGCTCCTTATCAGTTCTTCGCTCGGCCGGCAGTCCATCGGTAATTGCTGTTCGAACTTCTTCATGGTTGAGTAATGGAACGTCTGCTCCACTGTCGTCGATTGGGGAATCGGGTTCGCCTTCTCCTGGCGTTGTGGGTTCTACAAGAGTATGATCCGGTCTTGAAACCTTCTGTAAGCCGCCACATTTTTTCGCAGAATTTCGAGCATTACCCCTATCTGCCAGCTTATCAAGCTCTTCGTACTCACGCATTTCGGTCTCTCGATTTGATGCGGATTGTGGCTAGACGTTCATTCACCGGAGCGAATGATAGTACTCGGCGATGGAGTCTCTCTCCCACCACGAATCAAACACCAAACTTGCGCTCCTTTATATGGCCACTGTAGTAAATGCCACAAGGACTTACCCGTCTCTGTCCTTGTCCCTCTATCGCATTTCTTGGATGGCGGTGATATCAGCCTTTATTTTCACGAGGACATCAACCAGCTGGGCAGCGGCACCAGGTGCATGCCCTCAATTCGTAGTCCTTATTTCGTTTGCCATGGTCGTCATGAAAAGTGGGGTGTCTCATCCGAGGCTGTTGTTGCGTTTTCATTGGGGTAGTTTTTTTACGTGGCGGGTCCCAAACCCAGCGCACAACCCTATACAGGGAATGTTTCGCCTTCTCACTTTAGCTCGCCTTCAAATGGATGTTCTTAGGCTACCCAGAGAATACTTGGTCAAGGACCGGAAGTCGTGAGCTGCTTGAGTCATATGTAAAAGAATCGTTTCTGGCCACTCCCTAGTGAATGGCGATCAGAGAACTTTCCTCACTTGCGTGAACTTCTACAAATGACTCCGTCCTACTATTTTATACTGCTGTAAAACCATAATAAAGTTATCGTTGAGCTAAGAGCCTATAGTTCACCCTCATCGACAAATAAGGCTGCAAAATGTAGCCTTAGACACACAAACAATATCGTTAGACGAACCAAACATGTCCATTTACTTAAATATCTGAAAAGCACTATCTGCGCCCTCAATGTCAAATAGCGAACGCTTATATAACGCCCACGGTCTGCTGGAGAAAAAGGAGATACGCGACGCATTGAATATTGCAAAGTCACCAAAAGCGATACAAGCGAAACGACGCCAATTCAATATACGAATACACGCTCATGTGCATATGTATATACATATTTATGTATATGCAGTCACAATGTAATCGTCATCAGTGCTCGAACTAAGCTTCTTATTGCTGTATCGATTGTTTTCTATACTTTCGTGCTGTCATAGCGAAGATATGGGTGCCCTTTGCACAATCACTTATGTATGTACATCTACAGCACATCTACAGCACATACCCAGACACATATAATACATACTATAAAAATGATGAATTCGAATTGCCCAAACAAACAAAAAACATTGACATTTAGGGACCATGAGGATACGGATATCCATGGGAGTATGAGTTATATAAAGTGGCATCATAAGTAGTATGATAATAAATAGTTGATAGCGGATGGAACACACACATATACATAATTGCATAAATATATACGTATCTGTTTAAATGCTTCTCTACGCACATTTATAGATATCCCATTCATAACCCCAAACTCTCCTTCCCCGTCGGGCGAAAGTGAATAACACAAAAACAGCACTAAATTATGCTGATGGAACCGCCCACTTTCATGTCAATGCCCATACACGCAAACTTACGTCGGCTTGCAATATGTCAGCGTTGAAAACACAGTACGCAGAAATGGTTTGTAACCAAGTAATTGTGCAGAAAGAACATTGATATTAAGATTCGGCCGAATTCAGATTCTTGTTTCTAATCAGTATCTCAACTGTAGGGTCTTGGTATTCTCAATGAAAAGGGCATTTTTGTCTACAATGAAATTACAATGTTTCATAGCTCAACTTAAATGTCATTATGTAAAGATTATCGGTCCTTTCACTCGAGTTCGTATTGATTTCAATGATCTCACAGACAAGGTGCCTTAAATCGACTATTTAGGATTATAGAATTTATAGAATTCTTCTCCTAAAGTTATTTTTAAACACAACCACCAGATTTCAACTTGGATTTCAAATTTGTTGCTATTATCCAAGGTTACTCGTACTACTCGATTATTTGTGCACCCAAAATAGCTATTCATAACGAAGATGACATCGATAATCATATTTACTAGTGTCATATGGAAGTCATTAAATTCAAAATTATAAATTCCCCAAAGGATCAATTGAAAAATATGGCCAAGAAATCTATCAGAAATTGGAAAACAGTATCGATACAAGAACCTCGATTGGCCAATTCGATATTCAATCGCAGATACTCGTATATTTATTTTCCCATGGTTTTCGAATAAAACTAAAAATATATTACGAATCCTTTCGAGTTTAAACAGTTTTGTTTATTAGGAAATATTTTTTATTAACCTTATTTCATATACGGTGCGTGATCCAAATATGTATGTCCGCAACTCACCAATTTAGGTGAGCTCTTTGCTAAAAGTTATTTTTTTTAGATTTTTTAATAGGGATATGTAGCGAAAAAAGCCGAGAAATTTATAAATCCTTACTCCACTATTCCAGATAAGAAGAAATATATTGAAAATTCCCAATAGATTCATAAAACAGTCGAAAAATTCATAAAATAAATTTCAAAAGTACAAATCGAAATATCGTTTTACATCTTATGAATGACTTCCACATGTACAAATGAAAGCGTACATAAAGATATGCCGCCCCCCATCCGCGCAAAGTCACATTTACAAATTACCTAACACTTCATTGAAATGTTATTTATAGTTTAGCAATTGCCATGCCAGCAGTCCTTGCGGCAACAAACCACTGCCAATGTCAGCAACATGTTGCGCAACATTTACTCACGAACTATTTCTCTCGCTCAACTAAAGCAAAAGTTCTCTTTGCAACAACAAATCGTTACTCACGCACACATATTTATGATGACTAAAATTTATAGTCAATGCCGCCATGGTGAGCAAATTAGTGTCATTCGCATTTATTCGTTTCCATTTATCGTCGTTAACACATGCCAAAGTCTTACGATTACGATTTGCAAATCTGTGCGAACTCGTCCTTTACTATTTCCGCTTTCTCCCTCACTTGTTTATAAAAATAAATTTCAAAATCGTGTTCATATTATTTGCTCTACAGCTTTATTTCTCTCACGCTCTCTTTCGTCCTTTCGCCAAGTATGACTCACTTTTGAGCATTTACTCATATTCATAGGTTTCGTAATCAAAACGTTTAAGTATACATCACGCTATTAAGTTCAAATGGCATGTCAATTGTAGCAAAGTTATTTAACAAGCTAGCTTTTTGTGTTTGTATTAGGGCATACTGAGCATAATCCGAGTATATAAGCGTGTGGGGTTACCAAGTGAACACGAAGTCGAGTAATGAGAAGTATTGAAGCTATAAACCTAGTCTTCGTATTTAATAGAGAACGACTGTCATAATCCAAGACGTTTTGAACGTTTAATATTTCAGAAAGATTTTTGATCGTAAATTAGAGCCAATTTCAAATCAATTTTGCTTAGTAGTCGAGCGTAATTGACCAAGCATAAACATATCCTTATGCAAAGTTACATAGATCCGCTTTCTCATTTCCAATAGAGACCTTTTATATTGTTTGGTCAAAAATGGAAAAATTATTGCATGGAGATACTGCTTCACCTCTCCATTTTTTAGTGAATGTTTTTTAATTAATTTTATCACTGATTTGAGATATTCGATTTTATCCTAGACCATTGTTTGATTTGTTTGGTAGAATTTAACTGGAATTAGTTTGAACTTTTAAACGAGGATGTTAGTTGGGTCGTGTATTACCTAGGTACTAAGTTTAAATTAAAGGTGTATGCCTATATATACATATATAAATATCTACTTGTGTACATACATCTATCATGCATAACCACAAAAATGTACTGGTACTGTTATGTACTATATTCGTTATATATACATATATATTATATATTCTTGTTATCATTAGTACCAATATAATTAATTATGTAAACCATTTCATGTATATATATATATATAGTAATATATATATATCTTTAACTATATGTACACATTTACAATGTTGAATATTGTGTTCGAAGGCAAGTCTATTACTTTTCCATGTTTGCAGCACTTGCCAATTCACCAATCGTAGGGAAGCCAGCCGTATCCATTATCTCTGAGTATTTGAATAACATTAATTAACTTATAAACGCAAAGCAGGTCAACAGAATGTGGACGAAGCGGAGTAATTGAGACCACAAAATATTTCCATATACAAACATATAATGATATGTAACTACGTATTAGCACCCAAGCCTATATGACTGTAAATAAAGAGAAATAAGGAACATATCTACATAAAATTATGAATGCTGAGATAGCCAAATAGAAAATAATCCATATTAACTATTTATAAAACTAATTATAATTGCATTCTTATTTACGCCAATGTATTTATTTGACGTGATGACGTTGTCGCCTCAAACGTCGAATTCAAACTGATTCACATAAAACGAATACTATATTTTTTTCCAAATGTTCTTTTTTTCTGGGTTATATACAAATCTGAATCTATATATAAATTGATAATAACACTTCACGATGACAAGTTTCACTAATATAACGGCTAACTGTTATTTTACAACCGTTATTAGTCATGATACCATAATTGAAATTAATATAAATTCTTAAAATTCTAAATCTTCACGAACTATTTTAGTTTTGTTTAACTGAGATTTCCTCCAAATATCAAGTTTTTTCCAATGTGGTTTAATCAAGAAAACAATTTAATTTCCCAATTTGTTGATAGTTTCAACTCTACTAAAAAAACGGATACGTCATCCTTTCGTAATTCGAAAGAAGCCCCGGAGAAAAATCTGGATTATTTCATGACGATAAAACAAATAAAACATTCTTTGAATTTCTTTAAAAATCGTATGCCAGCTTCTAAATAGTGCAAATCGGAAACATGATACATAATACGTAGATTATCTTCTAGATTAGAAAACCAAAAAAATTTTTATCGAAAATCATTTATTCTTTTTCAAAATATTCTCCATTAAAATCTATATACTTTGGCATGTATTCGAACCAATTTTGAAAGCGCCGCACCACCTTTGAGGTATTGAGGTATTGATCTATTAGTTAATATTTTAATAAAAAGAAGTCATTCGGCCTCACATCGGGACTATACGCTGGATAACTTATCAAACTAAAAGTTTCAGTTTTGAATTTGAGAGCTCTCATTGTCGTGATGATGAGTGATTCATCTTCGGTGGTTCGTTCCCCTAATTTCTTGAAAGACAACTGCCAAACAAGCGATTGTATGCCACTGAGAATTTACTGTTTTGCATTGTTCTAGTGGTATGGTTGAGATATATCCAGTTGTTCCAAAAAAACGGGTAAACATTTGCTTGGAAGTGCTTCGTGAGCCAACTATTGTTGGATTCGGCTCATCTTGAAATAGCCGTACAGTCGTCTGCTTTTCCGCACCGTTATCGTAAAGTGTAAAGTGAAAACAGAATTCATAATATTGGTGCGATAATGGACTTTTACCATTAGCTACGGGATGGAAATGCATGATGTGCGTGATGTCTCATTGAATTCAATGCTTAATGACTCATTTTCGTCCACTTCAATACAACTTCCGATATTTTCCAAAATATATCAGCTCCTAGTTTACTTGTTTCTTTGATAAAAGTCATTTCAGTGGTGATTTTTAAATTCGAAATTATATAGGATATAGCTTCACAAATTTACTAAATGAGTTCGCTGCGTTTGATTCGCCAAAATTTATGTATGTCAAAAATGGTTTGAATCGGGTCCATACTTTTCTTATCCCCCATATACCTAATAGAAAGATTTTCGATCTTTCGTATATAACCGTAGCTGGGTTTGATTCTTGCAAGTTGTAAGGTTTCAATAGCATAAAATTTTAGCTTGCACCCGAACTTAGCTTTTTCTTATTTGTTAATCGTATTTAGTAGGAGGTAATACCTTAACATTATTTATACTATGTTGAATTCCTATGTTTCTTTCTAATAATCTGATGCAAAACAAGTAAGCAAGGGCTAAGTTCGGGTGTTACCGAACATTTTATACTCTCGCATGGTAAAGTGATAATCGAGATTTCAGGCGTGGTTGTGAACCGATTTCACCCATAATAGAGTGTTAAGAAAATATTATATACCGAATTTCGTTGAAATCGGTCGAGTACTTCCTGAGATATCAATTTAAAAAAAAACCTAGATGCAGCTTTCTTCTGACATTTCTTGCGTAAAATTTAGTGTTTCTGACGTTTTTTATTAGTCGGTTAACGCACTTTTAGTGATTTTCAACATAACCTTTGTAAGGGAGGTGGGCGTGGTTATTATCCGATTTCTTTCATTTTTCATTTTCATTTCATTTTTGAACTGTATAAGGAAATGCCTAAAAGAAACGACCCTATACAGTTTGGTTGACATAGCTATAGTAGTTTTCGAGATATGTACAAAAAAGTTAGTTTTCCAAAAAAATTACATCCAAATATGTCTCTCCTTAATGCGATCCTTTGTGCCAAATTTCATTGTAATATCTTTATTTATGGCTTAGTTATGACACTTTATAGGTTTTCGGTTTCCGCCATTTTGAGGGCGTGGCAGTGGGCCGATTTCGCCCATCTTCGAACTTAACCTTCTTATGGAGCCAAGAAATACGTGTACCAAGTTTCATCATGATATATCAATTTTTACTCAAGTTACAGCTTGCACGGACGGACGGACAGACAGACATYCGGATTTCAACTCTACTCGTCACCCTGATCACGTTGGTATATATAACCCTATATCTGACTCTTTTAGTTTTAGGACTTACAAACAACCGTTTTGTGAACAAACGGTCTCGGTACTTCGGTACTCTCTTTAGCAACTTTGTTGCGAGAGTATAAAAACACAAGTGGATACTTTTGATTGATATCTCAATCAGCTCACGATTTCCGGTCTTTGACCAAGTATTCCCTGGGTAGCCTAAGAACATCCGTTTGAAGGCGAGCTAAAGTGAGAAGGCGAATTATCGCTGAATAGGATGTAAAAAAACCGCCATGTAAAAAAAGAGACTCACTGAAAAGCAACAACCAGCCTCGGATGAGATACCCCCCTTTTGATGACGACCATGGCAAACGAAATAAGGACTACGAATTGAGGGCATGCACCTGGTGCCGCTGCCCAGCTGGTTGATGTCCTCGTGAAAATAAAGGCTGATATCACCGCCATCTAAGAAATGCGATAGACGGGACAAGAACAAAGACGGGTAGGTCCTTGTGGCATTTACTACAGTGGCCATATAAAGGAGCGCAAGTTTGGTGTGGGATTCGTGGTGGGAGAGAGCCTCCATCGCTGAGTACTATCCTTCAATCCGGTGAATGAACGTCTAGCTACAATCCGTATCAAAGCGAGGTTCTTCAACATATCGCTGATTTGCGCCCACGCCCCGACGGATGAGAAGGACGATGTGACCAAAGATGCCTTTTATGATGTCAAAATCGTGCTTGGCAACTTTAACGCCAGGGTGGGCAAAGAAGGTATCTTTAGCACTACGGTCAGTAGATTCAGTCCCCATGACGAAACATCCCCAAATGGGTTGAGGCTGATCGACTTCGCCGGGGCCCGAAATATAGTTATCTGTAGTATTACATTCCAGTATAAGAAGATTCATCAAGCTACCTGGCTATCTCCGGATCGAAAAACCACCAACCAGATCGATCATGTTGTTATAGACGGAAGGCACGTCTCCAGTGTTTTAGATGTGGGTGCGCTCTGAGGTCCTAACATCGACTCGGATCACTATCGTGTTGCAGCCAAGATTCGCACCCGACCTGTGCAGCAAAAAACGCATGCAACAAACACAAGGAAGGCTCGACGTCGAGAAGCTACAATCACAACAGACAGCCGAACGATTTTCTACTCGGCTCTCTGAGAGCACTCGTCAACAACTTGGTATAAGGGCACTGTGGGACGGCATTTCAAACTCCTTACGTATAGCTGCAACCGAAAGCATTGGTTTTCGGAAAGTGCAAAAGAACAGCTGGTACGACGAGGAGTGCCATGTCGTAGCGGAGAGAAAACAGGCTGCCYACCTCGCAAYGTTACGATCGACCACAACATGTGCGGGATGGGATAGATACCGTTAGTTGAAGAGGAAAGTAAGACGCATTTTCAGACAGAAAAAGAAAGAGGCCGAAATACGTGAGTACGAACAGCTTGATAAGCTGGCCGACAGGAGTAATGCTCGAAAATTCTACGAAAAAATGCGGCGGCTTACAGAAGGTTTCAAGACCGGAGAATACTCTTGTAGAACCCCCAAAGGTGATCTAGTCACCGATGCCGAGAGCGTACTTAAATTATGGAGGGAACACTTCTCCAGCCTGCTGAATGGCATTGAACGCACAACGCCAGGAGAAGGCGACCCCGATTCCCCAATCGATGACGATGGAGCAGACGTTCCATTGCCCGACCATGAAGAAGTTCGAATAGCAATTACCCGCCTGAAGCACAACAAAGCGGCGCGGGCCGATGGATTGCCGGCCGAGCTATTCAAACACGGCGGCGAAGAACTGACAAGGAGCATGCATCAGCTTCTTTGTAAAATATGGTCGGACGAAAGCATGCCCAACGACTGGAATTTATGTGTGCTATGCCCAATTCTTACAAAAGGAGACCCCACAATCTGCGCCAACTGCCGAGGAATAAGCCTCCTCAACATCGCATATAAGGTTCTGTCGAGCGTATTGTGTGAAAGATTAAAGCCCACTGTCAACAAACTGATTGGACCTTATCGGTGTGGCTTTAGACCTGAAAAATCAACAACCGACCAGATATTCACCATGCGTTAATTCTTGGAAAAGATACGTGAAAGGAGTATCGCCCCAAAACTAATACGGCTGTGTAAACTGACGTTGAGCGACACCAAAAGCTCCCTTAGAATCAGGAAGGACCTCTCCGAGCAGTTCGATACCAAACGAGGTTTCAGACAAGGGGACTCCTTATCGTGCGACTTCTTCAACCTGCTTCTGGAGAAAATAATTCGAGCTGCAGAACTAAATAGAGAAGTTATCATCTTCTACAAGAGTGTACAGCTGCTGGTATATGCCGATGATATTGATATCTCCAGACTGGACAAGGAAGCAAAGCAGATGGGTCTGGCAGTTAACGAGGGTAAAACGAAATATCTCCTGTCATCAAATAAACAGTCGCTGCATTCGTGACTTGGCTCTCAAGTCACTGTTGACAGTCATAACTTTGAAGTCGTAGGCAATTTCGTCTATCTTGGAACCAGCGTAAACACCACCAACAATGAGCTTGGAAATCCAACGCAAGATAACTCTTGCCAACAGGTGCTACTTCGACCTGAGTAGGCAATGGAGAAGCAAAATCCTCGACAAACAAAAACCAAACTCTATAAGTCACTCATAATTCCCGTCCGGCTATATGGTGCAGAGGCTTCTACGATGACAAAAACTGATGAGTTGACGTTGAGAGTTTTCGAGAGAAAAGTTCTGCGAAAGATTTATGGTCCTTTGCGCGTTGGCCACGGCGAATATCGCGGCTACGCTGGCTAGGTTATGTTGTCCGAATGGACAAAAACACTCTAGCTCTGAAAGTATTCGACGCTGTACACGCCGGGGGAAGCAGAGGAAGGGGAAGACCTCCACTCCGTTGGAAGGACCAGGTGGAAAAGAAACGACTGGCGCGCTGTTGTTAACTCGGCTATAATCGCGTAAGCGGTGTCTACGCCCATTAAGAAGAAGAAATAGAACTGCAATCAAATGCCCAGTGCAATGAATTAAAACTGGCTCAGTAATCCTTCGAGAAGAGATCCGTTTCATAATATGCAGTCCACTAGGCTGACTGTCGACTTGACTCGGTTGATATCACTGGTGCACAGCCCAAATCGCAACAAAGTTGCTAAAGAGAGTATTATAGTTTTGTTCACATAACGGTTGTTTGTAAGTCCTAAAACTAAAAGAGTCAGATGTAGGGTTATATATACCAAAGTGATCGGGGTGACGAGTAGAGTTGAAATCCGGATGGTTGTCTGTCCGTCCGTCCGTCCGTCCGTGCAAGCTGTAACTTGAGT
>NW_017536999.1:219764-227899 GCF_001853355.1 Bactrocera latifrons | reverse complement strand
AAATTTTACAGAAGAAATGGCAGAGGAAAGCTCCACCCTGGCTTTTTTTTTTAAATTTTAAATGGGCGTGGCGTCGCCCACTTATGGACCAAAAACCATATCTAAGGAGCTTCTCAACCGATTTCAATGAAATTCGGTATATAATATTTTCTTAACACCCTGATGACATGCACGAAATATGGGTGAAATCGGTTAACAACCATATAACCCTATATATATATACATACCCTATATATATATACAAACAACCGTTATGTGAACAAAACTATAATACTCTCTTCAGCAACTTTGTTGCGAGTGTATAAAAAGAATAATTGTAAAACAAAATCAATTTCAACCTCACAGTGAAAAGTATCCACTGGCAATACTTATAACTTTATAGCCATTAACAGTTATTTCCCTCATGAAATAACAAGCAAAATATTGGATCTCTACGCATAAGTTTGTCCATTTGGAGTGCACTTTTGAGGAATTAAAATCATGGGACGCCACATAACGATTGTCGAAAGAAAATTAGTCATTCATCATGCTGAACTAGGAAAATCGCAACGGAAAATTGCAGAAATACTCAATATTACTAGATCTGCTGTCCAAAAAATTATATTGAGGCACAAAACGTAGAACGTATCTGCAACAAGCCGAAAACCAGCAAGAAACCAATTTTTACTGAAAGAGACGAAAAGTGGTTGCTTCGACAGGTGGCCGATAATCCGAAGCTTAGTGCACCTAAACTTGCTGAAATCGCGGAGAAATATCTAAACAAAAAGTGTAACCCAGAAACCATTCGGAGAATCTTGCGTAAGAATGGTCTTCATGGTAGAGTTGCACTAAAAAAGCCATTCGTCAATCCCAAAAACCGCCAAATTCGATTGGAGTTCGTTCAGGAACATGAAAAAAAAAGAATTTTTAATTCGGGAAGTCAGCTATTTTTGCCGATGAAAGCAAGCTTAACATGTTTGGGTCGGATGGACCAAGTAAGATATGGCGTAGGGCGAAAAGGGCCTTGGATCCTAAACACACAATTCCAACCGTAAAACACGGAGGAGGCTCTGTAATGGTATGGGGTTGTATGAGTGCTGCCGGCGTAGGAAATCTAGTTTTTATCGAAGGAATCATGGATAAGATGTATTATTTAAACATTCTGAAAGATAATTTGTAGAGTAGTGCCGAAAAATTGGGGTTGGGGGCAATATTCCAATTTTATCAAGATAATGACCCCAAACACAAATCCCACATTGTTCGAGAATGGATGTTTTATAACTGTCCAAAAGTGATTCAAACACCTCCCCAATCCCCGGATTTGAATCCTATTGAAAATTTATTGAGTATTTTGGAGAAAAATATTAATAATCATAACATCTTAAGCATACTAACTCTGAAAAAAGCTTTGCAAGAAAAATGGGAAAAAATTCAATCTTCTTACACTGAAAATTTGGTTAAATCTATTATAAAAAGGCTCACAGCAGTAAAGGACAATAAAGGATATCATACCAAGTATTAACCACCTACGAAAATCTTATTTTCAATAAAACTTTTATCGTTCATACTTTTCACTGTGAGGTATAAATTGTTTTTGTTTTACAATTATTATTTTTTTATTTTGAATTTACATAAACATCGTTAATTTTATTTTATTAATTTTAAGTTAAGATGTTAATGTTCAAATATAAAAAACAATAAAATTTAATTTAATAATTAACTATCAACAATCATATTTTCAATACAAAAACCCAAGTGGATACTTTTGACTGTGACTCACTGTCTGTATGTATGTAAAAAAATCGTCCCAAGTGAATGGCGATCAGAGAACTTTCCTCACTTGCGTGAACTTCTACACATGACTCCATCCGCTCAGTTCTATTTCACTATTCCCAATATTTAACAATTTTATTATTTTTTAGGAAAGATCAGTTTGAAATATTATATATATATTTCATCGTTACTGTTTAAATATTGCACTGCTCTGTGCAATGCTTCCAAAAGATTTTTGTATATCTCAAATTGTAGTAAACCTTTTTATCAACACTTCAGTTATGCCGCTATATTTTTATTCTAGATATCGCGTTCGGTTTGTTATGAATGCATTTGCATCCTTCGCTCATAATCTAACAAAGTATCCGCAAAGCCTTGACAACGTTTGTTATGCACTCTTTTTCTCTCCAATAGTTAGCAGGTATGAAAAGAATGTAATGGCTACCCATAGATGTACTGAATCACCCAATTTATTACTTAAGAACGAACAACTGTCCACATTATGAAAACTTGCTATTGGTCTACAAATGTCGCCTTTTAAGGTTTGAATACTGGATACTGCGATGGTAGCGCAATCTATCGGATCCAATGTAAAACATTCCAAAATTACCAATTGATTACAAATGAAAAATTTGTTTCAAAATACATTTTCCAGTGGATCAAATTGTGAATCTAAACAATTTTCGAATCTCCTTAAACACACAAAAAAAATTTCATCAAAATCGGTCCAGCCGTTTAGGAGCAGTTTATTTACAAACACACGGTCAGAAGATTTATATATATATAAATATGCATATACTCTTGTATAAACAGTCGTTGGCATACAGATGCAAAATTTCCGCCGGTGGGGTTCTCTCCATTCTGCGAGAACTATTCAGCTACTAACTAATTATTTAATGAAACTGGTAAGAGTCAATGATATGGCGTTGAGTTACTCGGAAATAAGTGGATAACAAAGTGGAAAAAGAATAAACTGCAGTTAGTGTCTAATATCTTTCATATAACCAATTTTAATAAGGAGCCGAAAGCAGTACTTTTTAAGAAAGGATTTCTTTCGCAGAGGCCAAGGCCCTTAAGATCGATACTGTTAAAATACATGGATTACTAACTTTGCCGGAGGCCTCACTCGTCTTGAAAACCTTGAATAAATATCAGAGGTTATTATTATATCTAAATCCGCAGTATACATGCAATTACTATGCCGCGATGATCGTCTTCGTGGCGGTACTCTTAACCCAAATTTCGTCCAATTAACGCTTTTGATGATGTTAAGTTAGATTTATTTGTTAGATACAAATATTATATTTCTAACTAACCGTTATATTCTTTCAACAGAACCTCGTTTCTCTTTGCACCATTCACCTCGCCATCAGTATACGGTCAGAGAGCGCCCTTAAATGATGCCCGAAATTGACCGTGACGCTGTTGCTGAAATAGTAAGCGGAGCGCATGCGCCTCTATTCAGCACCGCCGCACTACTCGCCAAGGAACAGCAAAAGTACAAGTCACACGCCCGCCTACAGGCAACACTAGCCGAGCAGGAGCACTTAAATATGGCCGCCGCCAGTTCGTATGTGTACCAGAGTCCATTGACCATTCCACCACATGGTCTGCCGCAATATAATAATTTCAACATGAATAATAATCAAATTGGCACATTAAATCACAATATGGCAGCGCAGCATTTAGCGTCGAACCACGCTTGCATAAGCCCCAGCAACAAAGAAAAGCTTTCAAATTTGCTAAAGGTGCTTGAACCCGAGCAACGCATTACTGGAAATTTTCTACAGAAGACGCTTGAAGCGGCACCACGCTCCTTACCTGGCAATTGTTCCACGAATGGCGGTAGTAATATGGCCTATTTGGAAACAGCATGTTTGTCGGCACCTCCCCTCCAGACACCGCTGTCCCCGCCACCACCACCGCCGCCACGCGCTAAAACACCACATCCCCGACGTTTGGAACCAACTGCCGTACCGTCATTAAAACCCTCCAAAACTCATAATGATCTCGAAATTAAAGCTAGCGATAATGTCACAGAAAGTTGGCACCCACATGTTTATGCGCGTCCACCAATGCGGCCAACACCACATGCTATAGCTGATATCCTCGGTTGGCGGGCACTTGCCTCGCCGAATCAGCAGCGCACTTTTGTCCCCAACAATGTCAGTAACAACAACATCGCAATGGACGAGTCATCTAATTCTTCATCAAACGCAGTTGTAACGCTTCCCCCAGTGCCGGCTAAGTCACCTAAAAGTATATTACGTAATTTTCAGCAACAATTTGCCCAACAACCGCAGTCACCTTTAAGGGAACCGGCGCATATGCGTAGTACATCGGTAAGCGAGGCCAGTGAAGACGATGCAAGTGGCAGTATAATGGATCAGCCTCTGGATCTTTGTGTGCCAAAGAAGCCGCGAGAATTGAGTTCTCCGCCACCACATGTGAAACAAACACAGATTCTGTCCAAAACCGGAAGCAGTAAGAAAGGTAAGTGCGAGCTTATAACATCCATAACTGTTTTTGTATTGTGGCTTAAAAATGACTTAAAGGTACTTACAAATTGAAGTAAATAGGAAAAGTTTATAACTTTAATTGTGAGTACATTGCAAATTGTAAAACGCGGAAGGTTAACATGAATTTTTTTTTTTAGTTGGAGAGAAATAAATACTACCAACTTAAGACCTGAACAAAGTCCAGTTCATGTTCTTTAACATTCAATGTAAAAATCTTATTTACTTTACCTTGTAGCATCATTTCGTTCAAGATTAGGTTCGGTTATATAAACGAAGTCCTTTGATCCAGTACCAACTTGTTCCCATTACTATATGAAAGGAGTAAGGGCTTTGTAGTTTGCAGCTATTTTGCTATGACCAAGCACCCAAACGAGTTGGATAATGAGTAAATTAATAATATATCTAGTGAAGATAGACACTCCTTGACTACCTTTGAGCTCAACTAAGCTGCACTGCGGAACAGCAAATCAATTGCTACCTTAATAGTACCCACTTCCGCCTTAAAAACACTACGTGAATTCGGTAGCCTAACATAAACTTAGTGTACAGCTATAATAGAAGACGTCTTCTCGAACCCGCCTTACTAGCTTCTACCCATCTGTAAAAATATTCACTGCACCTCTTCTCCAGCGACTTCCACCGTTCATATATTATATCTCTCTGTAGCAGTCTAAGGCAGAGGATGCCTTCTTTTGCTCCTTCTCATACACAATGTAAATTTTACATTTTTATACTCTTGCAACTAGTTGCTACAGAGTATTATAGTTTTTTATACTCTCGCAACAAAGTTGCTAAAGAGAGTATTATAGTTTTGTTCACATAACTGTTGTTTGTAGAGTCAGCTATAGGTTTATATATACCAAAGTGATGAGAGCGACGAGTAGAGTTGAAATCCGGATGTCTGTCTGTCCGTCTGTCCGTCCGTCCGTGCAAGCTGTAACTTGAGTAAAAATTGAGATATCATGATGAAACTTGGTACACGTATTTCTTGGCTCCATAAGAAGGCTAAGCTCGAAGATGGGCAAAATCGGCCCACTGCCACACCCACAAAATGGCGGAAACCGAAAACCTATAAAGTGTCATAACTAAGTCATAAATAAAGATATTAAAATGAAATTTGGCACAAAGAATCGCAATAGGGAGGGGCATATTTGGTCGTAATTTTTTTTGGAAAAGTTGGCGTGTCCCCGCCCCCTACTAACTTTTTTGTACATATCTCAAAAACTTCTATAGCTATGTCAACCAAACTGTATAGAGTCGTTTCTTTTAGGTATTTCCATATACAGTTCAAAAATGGAAGAAATCGGATAATAACCGCGCCCACCTCCCATACAAAGGTTATGTTGAAAATCACTTAAAGTGCGTTCACCGACTAACAAAAAACGTCAGAAACACTAAATTTTACAGAAGAAATGGCAGAGGAAAGCTCCACCCTGGCTTTTTTTTTTAAATTTTAAATGGGCGTGGCGTCGCCCACTTATGGACCAAAAACCATATCTAAGGAGCTTCTCAACCGATTTCAATGAAATTCGGTATATAATATTTTCTTAACACCCTAATATGGGTGAAATCGGTTCACAACCACGCCTGAAATCTCGATTACCACTTTATCATGCGAGAGTATAAAATGTTCGGTGACACCCGAACTTAGCCCTTCCTTACTTGCTTCACCTAATGGTTGTACGTATTACCTAAAACTAAACGAGATAGATATAGGGTTATATATAATATACAAATGATCACAGTGACAAGAAAAGTTCAAACCCGATTGACCGTCAGTCTGTCCATCCATGCAAGCTGTAACTTGAGTAAAAATTAAGATATCTTGATGAAATTTAGTATGCAAGTTCCTTAGTAAAAAAAAGAAAAAACAAGTTCGTAGTTGGCGTTATCGGATCACTGGCACGCTCACAAATCGCTATTAACCGAAAACATATAAAGTGCCATAACTAAGCACTAAATTAAAATATAAAACTGTAATTTGGCAAAGGGGATCGAAGTAGCAAGGGACACCTGTGTATAAAAACTTTTGAAAAGGTGGTCGCTGCCCCGCCCTCTAATATTTTTAATGTGCATATCTGCTTGCATATATGCCACTTTATAAAAAACATTTGTTCAAATCCAACCAAAATTGTTCAGGTCCCTAGGTACCGAATATGTGAGCGTCAGTACCTATAGTTGACTTTTCTTCGAAAATATCGATCATGTGTCAGATATGCAATAGAAATCCAGACAGAATCCTTTTCCTGCAGTAGTAATTCTGTGTACCGAAAATGGGTGGAATCGGGTTAATACTTCCCTGAGCCCCCATACGCTTATATAAAGATATATTGGAAAATATTTGAGTAATCTCAATGAAAATTTCCCTGGTATTAAGGTATTTCCCTGGCTTTGATTCCAGCAAGTTACAAGAGTAGAAAACTTTTCCTGGGTACATTTTTAGAATAACGACACTTTTTCATAATAACTTGATTATGTGCTGTGCTGTTTTTATTTAAGTGTTTGTTTGCAACGAAAAATATTTATAAATAAATTTCCGAATCCCCTGAGCATTTAAATATAACTGAGTTGTGCGCATTTACGACGTGTCTTGTTGTTATATTATATACGGATATAAATAAAACTGCAATGATTCACATCCGCTATTGGAAAGGAAAAAAAGTATTAGTATACGTGAATATCTAGACTCCTATTGCTTGTTAACTTGAAAGTTGCTGAATTTTCATTATATAATTACAGTTTTACATTTTAAACACTTTATCGCGCTTACTTCCACTTGCTTGCTTAGGTAAGTATCATATTAGCACATTCATTAATTCGCATTCAAAAGTGGGGCGCGCAAAAACTTGAAGTTGTGCGACTATTAAATGCACCACAATGGTTATCTATGAGCATTAATGCATTTGCAATTAATCACTGCATTTTAATTTTAAAATACAAAAACCTGATATAATTATTCAGGTGAATATTGAAATAAACTCTCATAAATCAATTGGAAATTGATTATTCAAACGAATGTTGATTTCTCTATGTATTTAAAAACTTTGTTAAATAAATATTTAACAAGTAAGGATGTCACCGAACATTTTATACTTTCGCATGATAAAGTGATAATCGAGATTTCAGGCGTGGTTGTGAACCGATCTCACCCATATTTGGTACATGTCATCAGGGTGTACAGAAAATATTATATACCGAATTTCATGGAAATCGGTCGAGTACTTCCTGAGATATGGTTTTAGGTCCATAAGTGGGCGACGCCACGCCCATTTTCAATTTTTAAAAAAAGCTTGAATGCAGCTTCCTTCTGGCATTAACGCACTTTTAGTGATTTTCAACATAACCTTTGTATGGGAGGTGGGCGTGGTTATTATCCGATTTCTTCTATTTTTGAACTGTATATGGAAATGCCTAAAAGAAACGACTCTGTACAGTTTCGTTGACATAGCTATAGTAAACCGTCCAAATATGCCACTCTCTAATGCGAACCTGTGTGCCAAATTTCATTTTAATATCTTTATTTATGGCTTAGTTATGACAATTTATAGGTTTTCGGTTTCCGCCATTTTGTGGGCTTGGCAGTGGGCCGATTTTGCCCATCCTCGAACTTAACCTTCTTATGGAGCCAAGAAATACGTATACCAAGTTTCAACATGATATCTCAATTTTTACTAAAGTTACAGCTTGGACGGACGGACGGACAGACGGACGGATGGACAGACAGACAACTCTACTCGTCACTCTGATCACTTTGGTATATATAAGCCTATATCTGACTCTTTTAGTTTTAGGACTTACAAACAACCGTTATGTGAACAAAACTATAATACTCTCTTTAGCAACTTTGTTGCGAGAGTATAATAA
>NW_017536999.1:206473-219234 GCF_001853355.1 Bactrocera latifrons | reverse complement strand
CACTTATGGACCAAAAACCATATCTCAGGAAGTACTCGACCGATGACATGTACGAAATATGGGTTAAATCGGTTCACAACCATTCCATCTGATGACTTCTCTCTATAATATATCCATTAGGAACCAATGATGATAGCGGAATAAAACTTTACACAAATGCGGTATTAGATGCGAGAGTATAAAATGTTCGGTGACACCCGAACTTAGCTCTTCTTTACTTGTTCATATATACATATGTATATGTCCACTCGGACAACATGACGGATGTCCGGAAAATAAAGAAAAACGCTTAAGAAAACAAAAACGAAATTTACCGAAATTAATTGATGAAGTATTTATTAATAATAAATAATTTTATAAAGAATATAAATGTACCTAAAATTTTAATTTTTTTTCGATGTTATTAGCAAAGCGTTACCAGATTGACCATTTTGCCCACTGTGCACTGTTATCAATCACGAGTGATGCCGAGCAAATGGTGAAACTCGTAAAATACTGATGAAATCATCATCGCCGCTTTTGTGACATTAACTTATCGCTTTATTTCAATGCAATTTCTCACTGCACATTTCCAAATGTTTATTCCAATACAGACTTACATACGCACACATATAAATTGTACATATGTACATGAACATGTAAATATATTAATAAATTTATTCAATATTAAGGTGCTTGATTGCCAAAAGTTTTTTTTTTTTTGCTATAAAATTAATTGATTTAACATTTTGCATTGTTGCTGTTACCAGTGCTGTTGTTGCTTTTGTTTTGATTGTGTTCACGCTTTTTGCGCTGTCGCATGCACATTACATTCGACGCCGCAATGTTGTTGCTGCCGCGTGTCTGGCATTATGGTCGATTGCATTTCTCATTGAAGTCGCTTTACATATTTGCATTCCATTTTTTCATTTTATGGCAGTAATTTGCCAATCGCACTGAATCACCCTCTCACTTAACGGCATTTAACTATGTGTGTAAAATAACCAACTCACACATACATACGTACTGATGCCGTTGTAGCAAACAGTTCGTCGTTACATACCGCCACCTCATGTCGCCAATTCGTCTCATCTCTACCATCCTTTTCGCTGCGCCTTCGGCCGATCCGATTGCGATCGTTATTGGCTAATTGCTTTGGTATTTGTGGTGGTGACCCATTTTTCACCATAATATCGACGCATACACTACCATGTATGTACTCTGTACTCTGTTGCAGAATTTATTATGGAAAATTGATGGCAACACTTTCACAAACACACTCAAGTAGGCACGATTGCACCAACAAATGTGCAAATGATATAAATATATCACGAAGTTTTTATTTATTTTGTATTAAATGTAAGACTTGCTGCTATTTAATTTCATTGTTATTGTTGTTATTGAAGCGCAGCCATTTGTTTGTGTTTATTGTATATATGCCTGTGTGTGTGAATGCGTGAAGCGAGCAATATGTGTATGTATTTTTGGTCTGTTGATTTAAAATTTTAATTGTGGGCCGTTGCATTTTTATGAGGTCATTAAAAAGTGCTTAAGTGAAATTGAATGGGTGCGGTGAAAATTTCTGTGATTATGGATATTTTATTAATGCGAATTTCACCCATTTACTGTGTGCATATGTATGTATGCATTGAAGTGACTTTCATCATTTTCGAATGAATGCGCACAATTTCAAGTGCCACTTTGATTAATTGCACCGAATCGCTGATTACCGTTTGATGCTTTCCATTGTTTTATTTGTATGCACTCATTGCACTGCATTTATGATGAAAGTTGCAAATTATTGATGCCTAAAATAATTGTTTCGTAAAAATGTATAATGGCATTAATTGGTGATTAATTATTGAATGTAATTCATTATATATTACATTTATTCAATCGTGTCTTAATAAATATTTTTTGGGAAGGATTTGTTAATTTAATTTTATTATAAATTGATATATAATATATAAAGAGTATCACGAATTAAACGCACAACAGCCCTTAAAGCACAAACTTGTTTTTGCTCTATTTTCCTTGAACGAGAGAAAATTATTACTTCTTCCTAAAATTCTATATACAGGCCGAAAAAAAGTAAAGTTTCCAGATTTTTATCTCAGAAAACTTTTAAATTTATTGATCCAAAAATGTGTACACATATTACGGTATCTTTTAACTGTATTTTAAGACTTATTCTTCTTTACTGGCGCAGACACCGCTTACGCGATTATAGCTGAGTTGACAACAGCAGGCCAGTCGTTTCTTCTTTTCATGGCCATGTCTTTCCCCACTTTGTCCTTCCAACGGAGTGGAGGTCTTTCTCTTCCTCCGCTTCGCCAGCGGGTACTGCGTCGAATACTTTTAGAGCTGGGTGCTTCTGTCCACTCGGACAACATGACCGTCGTATAACTCATACAGCTCATCGTTCCACCGAATGCGATATTCGCCGTTGCCAACGCGTAAAGGACCATAAATCTTTCCCAGAACCTTTTTCTCGAAAACTCKTAACTTCGACTCATCAGTTGTTGTCATCGTCCAAGCCTCTGCACCATATAGAGGACGGGAATTATGAGTGACTTATAGAGTTTCATTTTTATTCGATCTTTACTTCTCAACTGCCTACTGAGTCCGAAGTAGCACCTGTTGTTGGATTTCAAGGCTGACATTGTTGGTAATATTTACACTGGTTCCCAGATAGACGAAATTATCTACGACTTCAAAATTATATCTGTCAACACTGACGTAAAGCGAAGTCGCGAGTGCGACGACTGTTTGTTTGATGACAGGAGATATTTCGCTTTGCCCTGGTTCACTGCCTGACCCATCTGCTTTTCTTCCTTGTCCAGGCTGGAAAAGCAGAACTAACGGTGCGGGTGTTGAGGTCGATGATATCAATATATATGTACGCCAGCAGCTGTACACTCTTATAGAAGATTGTACCTGCTCGATAAAGTTCTGCAGCTCGAATTATTTTCTCTAGCAGCAGATTGAAGAAGTCGCACGATAGGGAGTCACCTTGTCTGAAACCTCGTTTGGTATCGAACGGCTCGGAGAAGTTCTTCCCGATCCTGACGGAGCTTTTGGTCTTGCTCAACGTCAGTTTACACAGCCGTATTAGTTTTACGCGGATACCAAATTCAGACATCGCGGCATAAAGGCAGCTCCTTTTCGTGCTGTCGAAAGCAGCTTTGAAATCGACGAAGAGGTGGTGTGTGTCGATTCTCCTTTCACGGGTCTTTTCCAAAATTTGACGCATGGTGAATACATGGTCGGTTGTTGGTTTGCCAGGTCTAAAGCCACACCGATAAGGTCCAATCAGTTTGGTGACGGTGGGCTTTAATCTCTCACACAATACGCTCGGTAGATATGCCATGTTGAGGAGGCTTATCCCACAGTAGTTGGCGCAGATTGTGGGGCCTCCCTTTTTGTGGATTGGGCAGAGCATACTTAAATTCCAATCGTTGCACATGCTTTCGTCCGACCAAGACTTAGTATTATTAAAAACTGTTCATAAAAAGAAATATATATTGATTAAGACAATAGTCTCGGCTTAGCCGGTTTCGAAGAGAAAAATGCGTTTAAAGTTTGGCCTTGTACTTTCAAACACTTTGAAGCGTCTTTTGCGTGTAACTTAGAAAATATTCACCGCAATGATATGAGGTACATTAAGAAAATAAAATAGACAAAACTCGATTTTTTGAAAATTCTCACTGTATGTATATAACCCCTTAAGAATGCGTACAAAATAAAGGCCAATAACCGCAAATCAATATAAACTTCAGACTTTGGCTAAACACAATATAGAAAGATATAAAACAAGTGAAGTGAAGACCAACTTCTTTTTCTACTACGGTCTTTTCGGTCGCCTCTGACAGAAATTGTAAGTCAAGTGATAAATAAGTCATCAATAAAGATACACACGTTAGACAAAACTATTAATAACAAAAACTCAAAAATTCATTGGATATAGTCAACATCTTAATCAAGGTATAGTGATTCAGATACAGAATATGTATTACGATAAAGTCAGTGAAAATAACAAAACATTTGAAAAATTGTCGAATATTTTAAAGTGAAACTATCTCAAACAAATGTTTTACTTCTCAGTTTAGTACAATGCGACTTATTTTTGACAGATCTCGAGGCCCAGTAAAGACCTTTTCATAAGCATACATATATTCAGAATTTATTTTTAATAATTAGAAGACAGAAGATATTACAACATTAGCAATGAGCTTATAATATTCATTACTTTACTATATAAAAAGCTCAGGAAATCTAAAAGTCCCTCTACTTGCAGAATATACAATATATGTATGTATCTTGTAACATTATCCAAGGTTAAGCCCATGGATTCACAAAAGCAAATACATGTAGTATTTCAACCACACTTTTCAGTGGTTTTTTCTTCGTTTAAATCTCTAAACATATAGTATACAAACAAGTTTATTTATTGAACCCTTCGCTCTCTAATAGGGCCCATACTCGACACATACATATGTGTGTTGGATCTGTGTGAATTCCATTCGCCCAAACACGACACACAAATCCATTTTGCGTTCGATCTTCTCACAGTGAACATGTGCCACAGGCAAGCGGAACATTTCTTGGAATTTATTTCTAATGTAGCACTTTTATCTATTTCTTTGTATTTCGTTAATAAGTTATTTAAACTTTTATTTTTCTCAATTTTATTTTTATATTTATAACTTTTCGTTTGCCAAATTGCTAATTAATTTTTTAAAATATTAATAAATTCTGAGACGAAATCTTTATTATTGGGGTAGCCTGCTTTAGAAGATTCAAACAATCGATTTTTTTTTTTTTTGCTTAAATCTCTTTAAAAATTATCTAAGAATGTGTCCTCAAAGTTATAGATGAGAATTCGAAATATTATCGAAGCTAGAAGGGAAATAGTGACCGCGTGACTAGTAGGTATATGAGCGCTTGGGCGAAAAGCGAACTAAACGTCGTATGGAATATGGGGCAAAATTTATTATCTTTGACATTAAAGTATCTTCTATTTAAACTATAATAAATAAAATAAGAAGATCAAGTTTAAACATATCATTAAACATCATTAAGTATAATTTCTGTCTTACACTTTTTCTGGAAGTTTCTTATTTTAACTAGAAGATAAGATATTAGAATATCTTAGAATTTTTTGTTTGTGATAGAAATTGCGACCTGCATCCTGCCTGCCGTCCGAAAAATGCACATGCGAGATGCATCGGGCAATTGCTTTCCAAAGGCAGAATATCAAAGATTTCGTATCCAAAAAATTTGTGAAAGATGTTCAAATATATAACTATAAAGCCAAGAAATTTTACTTGAATAAATTATTTCTTTCCCTCCCAAAAAAATCCTCAAAAAGTCGATTTTTTGAAGCTCCCCCCTTAACACTCCCCATTGTTCGTCCGCGATCTTCACTGTTCGACGACACGAGAGAAATGAGATTTTATGCGCGCATAACGCCATACCCGACACACATGTGCGCACACCGATCGTAAAAAATCAAACATTTTCGCGAACATGGATCGGTACGCGCACAAGCCCATACACGAGAAAACCGCATGCGCACACATACCGATCGAACGCACTTGTGTGTCGTATATGCCCACTTTAAGGGTGACAGAGCCATACTATATATGGTCACTCCGCAGTGTGCCTTCCGTTTATATTTACATTATTGTTGTCGTTACAGCTTGTAAAATTCGCATATATCACAATTTTATAGTTTACAATAATTGTTGCACTTTTATTGCCCGTCCGCGTGCTGTCTGGCAGTGTTGGCGATGCTGCTGCTGCTGTTTATTACCATTAACATCGATTATTTGCACAAATTCCATCAACGCAACGTTTAACGGATCATAAAAAATGTGCAACACGCTACCGAGTATTCAGTGCCATCGCAACGTACGCTGTGGCATGAGTTCATCAGCTTGGTACTGCCTGTTGCAGCTGCCCATGGGACTGCCCAGCTTACGACCACTGCTGTGTGGCAGGCATTTTTTGCTATAGAACCCGGCAATGAGGGTCATTATGGGATACTTAATATGTAATTTCACAGCCTTTACTGTAATTTTAATGACATTCATAATGGCCAGTGAATTTTGTGCATGGGACTTATAATCATGAATTCGCTGGGTGGCTTTCCAGGAAATCACGAGCGATTTTATGGTTGATTTTTATGTTGCCCTCAACTGTTTCTCTTGACACAATCAGCACTGTGCCTCTAACTTTTATATATGAACGAACTTTCATGTAACGAAGGCCTTCCAAAATCAAATTGCTTGCCTTCGAAGTTGAAAATTAAGCTTTTTTAATATTATTAATTATATTATGCAGTTTAATATAGATATACAGCTATGGACAGAGATTTAGCGCACTTTCTTAATATGAAATATGATACTTAATAATGTTATATTTAAAGAAAGTAGAATCGTTGTAATATAAAAAAACTATTTATAACCTCACTAAAAACTAAAGTAGTTCAAAATTTCTTAGTTTTCTATAATAAAAATACAACGTTTTGTTCAGTTTAGATTATTAAGTGAAAAAAGATCAGTATACGTATCGTAACCTAACTTGGTTAATACTTAGTGGAATAACCGTTATTCGTTATCACCGCTTCACATCTGCATGGCAAGCTTTCTATTAACGTTTGGCATCTGTCCAAAGGAATAGAATTCCACGCTTTCTGTACTCCTGCCCAAAGCTCGTCGCAATTTTTAAATTTTCTTTACACAACTTTTCCTTTGACATCATTCCACAAGTTCTCGATCGGGTTTAGATCAGAACTTTGCGTTGGCCAATCGAGAAATGGAATTTTTTCTTGCCCAAGCCAGTTTTTATCACATTTTCTGTATGCTTGGGATCGTTCTCGTGCATAAAGATCCAGTTTACAGGCATAATATCATAGGAATATGGCTCCATTGTATTCCTCAGTATATTAAGGTATGCAAATTTATCCGTATTCCCTTCTATCTTTACTAGCGGTCCAACTCCACGCCATGCCAACGACCCCCATACTTTTAAATTTCCTCCCCCATGCTTTTAAATTTCCTCCCCCATGCTTTACGGTCTTTTTGGTGTACATTGGATTGGCTTTTTGGTTTTTTTCACGATGTACAAATGTTTTACCATCAGGACCGACCCGGTTTATTTTAGTTTCGCCCGTAAAAAGTATAATTTTCCATAAATTTAAATCTTTTTATCTCTGACTATGAGCGATTATTAATATTTTTTCGACAATAGCGGTTTTTTCTGCTCACACGTCCTTTCAAATTATTTTCATTTAAACGTCTTCGTACTAGTCTACTTGACACGTTTAAGTCCAATTCTGCATTGACTGCGACCATAATCGCGCGTGAGGATTTGGAAGGATCAGCTTTATACTTTCTAAGAATTACTTTATCCTTGCGGGGGGTTGTTTTGCGAGGCTTGCGAACTTTGCTTTGTTTTAACAAATTTGGATCACTCTTAACATTCCTGATGGCATTGCACACCATTTTTCTTGAACATTTTACTATGTGAGCAATTTTTACTTGATTTGTACCGTTTTTGTAAAGGTTCCAAATAATTTTTCTTTTTTCAATCGAACAGTATTTCCCTCTAGCCTTTTTATGAAAATTTGTAATATTACTAAAACTATTGAATACAAGTTTACAACTGAGATTAATTCTTTGTTGGGCCAAACACAACTAACTAAATTTAACAAAAACAAATTAACGGTATCTGAGGGGAATGATAACGGTTATTTTCCACGCATTTAAAGAGGCGACAGAAGCAGTATTGATCTACTAATAACAAATTCATGCAAATATCGCTCTCTTAAAAGCAACGGCAATATTTCATGGTAATATTTCATTATGCATGCAAGTGCGCTAAATCTCTGTCCATAGCTATATGTAGATATAGATTTTTCCGTTTATTTTTTATTCTCTGAACAGGCTATATTAAGTTTGCCACGATGTTTGTAACACTCAAAAGGAATTGTCGGATACCCAATAAAGTATGTATACATACAAGTATGTACATGAATGATGAGCGTGACGAGCTAAGTCGATTTCGCCATATCCCCTTCTACCTGTCTGTATATAAGCGAACTAGTCACTTAATTCTCGAGACGTCTCTTTTCGAACTGAACTTCAACAATTAATACTCTTTGAGAGAAGATGAATTGTAAAATATTCAAACTCATGTAGCTAGTTTTTAGTCCGGGGTATACGTCTACCACACCCTTGTGCCGCACACATCCCTCATTCGATCTCAACAGCTTACCATCTGAAACAGGAAATTGGAGATCACATTATACTTGTTGTTTCTTAAGGAAGACCTTCTTGGTTTTCAAGGCTGAGGGATATTTGTTTAGGGACTATTATTTGAAGGAAACAATAAATAAAATAACAAATGGCGAGCTTCCTGTCATAAAAAACTGATTTGCTTGGATGTCAACCGTTTTCCACAGAAGTTAATGTCATTAAATTCGAGGAAATCAACCGCAAATAGTAATTTATGAGTATGTGAAGGCATACTTGTACTCCTATAAATTCTTATAAATATATGTAAGCAATAAATATTTATAATTGCAAATGCATAGAATTTCAGCAAGAAGCAGCAATGCAAAATACAACGAATTAATTGAAACCTTTGTTGCACAGAGACAAACCTGCCACAAGTTGTTGCATGCGTCAGTACTGAGTGAGCCTATGACCGAGCGACCACAAGCACAGTTACAGAGCCAGACGCCAACACAGACAACCCACAACGTGCCGCGAATACAAATGCAGGCGTCCGCGAGGGGGCAAGTCAGAGCAAAGCGGTTAGCAACATCAGCAAACAACTACTGCAGTCGCACTGCATATATTAAAAATAAGCATGTTTTACTCTTTTGTTATTGTTGTCCAATTATTGCTAAATGTCGGTTCATTAATTGTTATTAACAATTCTCGCGAACATACTCGCCTTTATTTGCATCCACTACACACTTCTGTTTATATGCACACCATATATGTACATATACAGGTATATATATATATATGTAGGTGTACACGTTTGTGATCCGTTAAGTGCAATTGTAGTTATTATTAGTTTTTAATCGCCACGGAAAGTCATTATTCTTCCACTCCCGTTCGGTCCGTTCGGCTTGTCCGTATGCATTATATGAGCTTGTGCAAATGCCGTCTACTGTTGTTTTCAATTTCTACATGCAGGTCATTTGTATTCCCCTTCATAATCAACTGCTAATTTAGCTTGTTATTTCATCGCTCACTCGGCTTGTTTCTTTTAAAAATCTCTGTCTTTAGCAAGAGCGCTTGCACTTTAATTTTGCATATGATTTTTCTGTTACTACTTATTGTTGTTGCGTTACTGATTCATTTGTGCGCACAGATGTTCTCTTACCTCACCGTCAACTCATTTCTATTCTTGAATAATGCAAAATTCAAATGTAAAACTGGTAAATAAATGTCGTAAATGTGTACAGTTACACTCGAAATAATGCTTATTTCATCTTACTTTAAAGTAGAAAGAGAGTAGAAGAGTAGAAAGAAAATTTCTCAATCACTGCAACCCCGATATCGGACTTTTATAGGTTATAGCAAAATTTCCGCCAAAGAGCAAGATCTTGTATGGAAAACATTTTTGACAAAATATCTTCTCCATCGTCTCCAAAATTTCTTCCAGGGTGTTACAATCTTCGTAGCAGGGTTTATAAAAACACAACAACTATCGCTCACAGAGTGGATCTTATGGTTTTCCCCAATGAGGTATGCCATTCGTATTGGTATGTTCACTACAAAATTCTAAAATTCTATTACACCTTGAAATATACTGGGACGGGTTTTCCTAACATTTTTCAAGCCTAGGGAATTTTTTAGTTCAAAATTTTTAAATTAAAAATTAGATTTTCCATTTAACTCATAAATAAAATTTTCATTTTTAAATTTTTAGTCCCAAATATCTTGGATTAAAAATTAATAGGCAAATGAAAATTTAATTTATATTTAAAACAATTTCTTTTTTATTCTTAATTATATGCTTTTAATTCAAACTTGTGTTCTTTATTTTTCAATCCGATATTCAATATTTTCAATGGTGAACAAAAATATCACAACAATTGAAAAAAATGAAAATTTCGTAGCTTTCGGTTTAAGGTTACTACTCTAGGATAAGAATACGTTTTCTTTTTCCTTGCAACTTTCCAGCCTATGTAGTACCATATATATACCTAGAAGATTAGATGTAGATTTGCCAACCTAGCTAGAGACTATTTTAAGGTAAAGAATATGTGCAAGTTGTAGACGAATGCATCAAATACTTTATTCGTTACTACCTAAAAGTCAAACACTTTTCGCAGAGTGTCTGCTTACAAACACTTAAACGCTGCTATTACAAATACAGTGAACAATTAAAATATATGCACAACCCATTTAAGTGAAATCAATTGAAATCTGAATAAAGTCAAATTAGCGACAATACTATGCCAATCTCAGAGTACAAATTGAAATTTAGCAAGTGCTACAGTAACAAGCATATTTATGTACAACAAAAATAATTATTGTGAAAACCGCAGCTGCATATCAAATGACAAGCCGCAACGCAATTAGACAGGAAGGCTGAAAGTTGTTTTTGCACAAAATACTTCTTCACTTTTGTTGTTGTTGTGTCAATTGAATGAACGCCGTTTAAGTGCGTGAAATTAGTAATAAATGCGAAAGCATTCAAGCGCTTGAAGGTGTGTGCAACAAGCTGCAGTAACGCATGAAGTGACAACAAAAACGGACCGCCGCCAACCGTCCGCCCGTCACCTACGAATAAAAAAAACAGAAAACAACAGCGATAGGACTTTAACGGGCAGCACCGCAAGCAAATGAGGTTACAAAGTGATTGACAGCATCGCTTGACAGACAGCATTGTTGCATTGCCGCGTGTCAACCAAGCAGACAGACACTTAAGCGCTCGTTTTTAGCGACTCGTATGATTTGCATTAGCATTCTCCATTATCGACATTATATTTATGAGCAAATACACCGATAGACACTTAAGATTGCAATATTATAATTGTTTGGTTATGTTTTTATGCAAAAAACTGGAATTTGTTTACCCACAAAGCAAAGTCACCTTCTTTGTCTAAACGTTTCGAGTTTTTATTGTGCCTTCATTTTAGATGCCAATCACACAGTGAAATCGGGTGTTAAGAAGAAAAAACTTGCGAATGCCTCTGCCGCTGGTGTTTCCGTCACGAGTGCAGCGTTGGTGGGGTCAGCGTCATCGATGGCGTCTTCTTCGTCGATGCCTGTGCCGGCTGTGAGCCCTACTGGTAGTAGTGACAGTCTTATGCGCGATAAGCAATTCCCGACCGTTAGCACACCGCCCGCCTCTTCTTCCTTGCCTGCTGTGGAGACCACGGAGGACGACTCAGATTCGGGATCGACCGATGCGCGACGCAAAAAGAAGGCGCGTACCACCTTCACAGGTCGCCAGATATTCGAATTAGAGAAACAGTTCGAGATAAAGAAATATCTCAGTTCGAGTGAACGCACGGAAATGGCTAAGTTGCTGAATGTGACTGAAACGCAGGTGAGTAAATGAAGCATTATTAATACAAGTAGTTTTTAGTCTCTAGTTTAAACGAAGATTAAAAATTCTAAAAATCATTTTCGAATTTAATTATTTTTGAATTAAAGTTCATTCTTATCAAAATTGTTCCTTCATTTAGAAGATGTTATTGGGATAAGAGCAAGAAATATTCTCCAATTATCCGTTGCTGGACCGACTAAAAGTTAAATTAAGTTCGTTTCAGTTCCGTTAGTTCGATAGTCTTGTTAATTTTGTCTGTTATGTCAAATATCCACGTAAAAAACAAAATAGTCACACATTAAAAAATACCTCAGCTTCTAATTACTTCCGAAAACTCCATGTCTGTGAGATGCAGCTTGTTTGTCGCAGATATCGGACTACCATATAATATAGCTGCGATACAAGCTGAACGATTAGAATCAGGCTCTTGGATAAAAAACCTTTCTGATTGTCGAGATATCTTCACGGAAATTAGCATGCATTATTATCCTAGATAATGCTACAATCTTCGAACAAAGTGTTCAGATCGGATTATATAACACACTTTCTTCGGTTCTTCCAAAAGTTTGAGACAGAATTACTGGTTTCAGATTGAGATAGCAATTCCTACAAAATGTAATTGCTCTCGAAAACAACGAAAGATTATGAAGGAATCAAGCACAGAAAAACTAATTTATCTTAATCGTGATTGTGCGATAATTTGTAATATTTGCAGAATGTGCAAGTTAGCCAATAATTTGAAACTTTGATTACTGTGTAAACCTTCATGAACAAACACATTAATTGACTTCTAATTAGGAATTTGCATAACCAAACAAAAGCTTCGAATATTGAAAGTGTGTGCAAGTATAAGTACATATGTATATTTTACACATATGTATATGAGCACATAATGTAGCAAAGTGAGTGGCAGTGTTGTATGGCGATTTCTAGGGTTTTCCGTACAACAGTAAAATAATATGAAGATTTTCTTCACTCAGTATATGCCATATTTTAATTTTAATGAAATTAAGTGAGCATGCTTACTAAAACATAGTTTAGTTTAGCGACGGGTTAGGTTAAGTTATGCTGGCAGGCAAAATAGTTATATTTCTTCTTCTTAAATGGCGTAGTCACCGCTTACGCGATTCGTTTCTTCTTTTCGCTACGTGGCGCCAATTAGATATTCCAATTGAAGCCAGGTCCTTCTCCACTTGGTCCTT